>NC_135497.1:89754116-89940386 GCF_052857255.1 Amblyomma americanum
TGACGAAGTACTTACACTAGAGGACAAACCTTCTGGTCCTAATTGCGATGGCTCCTGATGACGAATAGCAGTGACTTACGGCACACCGAAAAAAAAAAAACTAGCTATCCGGTTCCCAACAGCGAACGACCGAAGAAACCTTCACGGCCTGTCTCGACGCTGTCGACGTCAAGGGCAAGGAGAAACGCCAAATTTTCGAGTGGTAGATGTTCTTTACAGAGAGGCCACTAACTAACGAAGAAACAGTACTATAAATATGGGAATACTTTATTAAAGGTGTGTGTAGACGTTTCTCGCGTTCGCTCACTGGCGACGTGTGTAACTGTCATCAGTGTCACCGTCGTCGCCTCTGTCACGGCCACTAAATTGCGATAAATTAATCGTTTCTATCACTCTTCGATTAAACACCCTCCCCTTCGCGTTGTTTTCTTAAAACTGGTCTGCTTCACTGTCTTACAAGCTCGTGATGTCGGCACTGCACATGTGGCTCTTTGGCAGCGCCTTCGACTGTTCAACGTGCAGAAGATCCAAAACTTCTTCCTGTATGGCTCATATATCTTCATCTGCGGCGAGGTGACTACGACTCATAGTCTTGTTGCACAGTTGCAAGGTTTTTAAGTTGACGCTGAAGCCGTCTTCGACGTCTGATGTATGCGCCGGGCATCGCTAGGTCCTCTAAAACTGCGAACGTCATAAAATGTGCTGTTAAGCACCTCTCTTCCAGGCGAGCCTGAGAAGGCTTGCGTGCTCATGCTCGATGACAAGAACGCGCCTCCAAGCGCGTGTCAAGCACGCGCTGCATACTGACGACATTACGATTTGGACTTCCGGAGGGTGAATTGGGAGCATGCAGAAAGACTACAATGTGCGGCGGATACCGTGCAAGAACACGCTAATAGTTGTGGTCTCCTCCGCCGCGGTGGCTGAGTGGTTATGGCGCTCGGCTGCCGGCCCGAAAGACGCGGGTTCGATCCCCGCCGCGGCGGTCGAATTTCGATGGAGGCGAAATTCTGGAGGCCCATGTACTGTGCGATGTCTGTGCACGTTAAAGATCCCCAGGTGGTCGAAATTTCCGGAGCCCTTTACTACGGCGTCTCTCACAGCCTGAGTTGCTTTGGGACGTTAAACCGCTATAAACCAAACCAAACCAGTTGTGGTCTCCCATGCGCACCCAACAAATCGGAGTTACTAATATATAGAAAGAAAGGAGACTCTGACCCTGTTGTAGTATTTGAGGGTGTAGCGCAAATTCAGGAGGTGCCACTTGCGAAAATTTTATGTCTGTTAATAGACGCCAAGAGCAACAATGCGGAAATGGTTTATGGGGGTTTAACGTCCCAAAGCGACTCAGGCTATGAGAGACGCCGTAATGAAGGGCTCCGGGAATTTCGACCACCTGGGGTTCTTTAACGTGCACTGACATCGCACAGTACACGGGCCTCTAGAATTTCGCCTCGATCGAAATTCGACCGCCGCGGCCGGGATCGAACCCGCGTCTTTCGGGCCAGCAGCCGAGCGCCATAACCACTCAGCTATCGTGGCGGCGACAATGCGGAAATTATTAGGGGAATGCAGGCAACAACTGAGCAAATAGCGAGAATGATTAGTAAGGTATCAAGCTATAAGCGTGGACTTAGAGAAAAGGAAATCTAAAGTGAATACAGGCTTTTATTGTGAGCAGGATGGCTTACACAGCAGCTTATCTGAAATAAAAGAAAAGTGAGAAGAACAAGCTGGACGTCATCATACGCAAAGCATATAAAAGAACACTTGGTATCCTGGCCAGCGCAGGAACAGAAAGATTGCTAAACACGCAAACAGAATACTCAGAACTAAAGAAGACAGAGACCTCAAGTCCACAGTCATGTGCAGGGACCTCGGAACAGAAAAGGGGGGGGGGGGGGATCTCCTCCGCCAAACATTTTACCAGAGCGGGCAGCGCCCCCTCCAGTCTGAAATTGCTTAGACTTGCGTCAGATTTCTGAGAATTGAAAAAATTCAGTTGTAGGTCCCTTAATTAAAAGCACAGTGGGGCTGAGCTACTTGGCTTCGTAGCCAGTTGTAAAGCATTTCGTATATGAGTAACCTGAACCAGTCATGTCCCAACAGAAGTCGTCTGTCTGACTTGTGTACATGATCATGATTAGCAGAATTTTGACAAACTATGCACAAACCTTTTTAATGTAATTGATCACTCCTCGTGCATAAAGCTTCCCATTTTAATTAATTTTATATTGCCATGAATCTGTGCACCGTTTTTTCGTTTGCAGTCAAAACCGCCGGCACACGACTTTATCATTTTGTTTTGTAATGCGAGATGCGACCAGACTTATCTCCATTGAGGGTGGCCACGTGCAAATGCTTCCACATTTTTCCAGATTGTTGTAGTTGCTTTTGGTATTTATCTCGAAGATTTTGTAGAAACTTCGTTAAAACATTAAGTTGGGCTAGTTGGTAACGGCTTAAAGGAATCATATTCTTAGCGGTAAGAAACAGACACAACACCAAGCTACACACACTGGCGGGTGTCCTGTGTGTGTGTAGCTTGGTGTTGTGTCTGTTTCTTACCGCTAAGAATATGATTCCTTTAAAAATTTTGTAGAACTTCTTGCTGGGCGAGTTGGTGCATAGCTTTCTTGATATGGCGTTGCGCACACGGCGAGACGAACACAGGAACACAGGACGAACAAAGGAATACAGGAGTCGGCCTACTCTTTCCTGTGTTCGTCTCGTCATGTGCGCAACGCCATACCAAGAAATCTCGAAGATTCCTTGCTAGCTTTAAATTAAGCGCGGCCAAGAACTGCATGGCATTCAGTTTTATGACTACGGAGCACGCTTGTGGCTATCGCCACCGCCGAGTCATTCAGTTCTTAATTGGCGGGAGTCAGCCCCTTATAAACAGTTTCTTTTGGAAGCCTTTTCGTTTTCTTCCTGACTGATGGAGTGTCGTCACCAAAACATCACAGTCTGCATCAACCTCTCAAAATTGAAAAACAAAAAATAAAATTTATTATGCAATTAGCAATAAATAAATAAAATAACAACAGAACTCGAAGTATTGCCCCCCCCACCCCACCCCCACCCAGATAAAATTTCCGGAGTCCCTGGTCTTATGGGACGACACTCTGGGGCTGTTGGAAATGAAGGCGCTCACGCCGCTGCCCGCGCGCTATTACCCCGGGTACCTCAACGTTCGCAGGAACATAATTATTCTGAACCATTATTAAGCTACAGGGGTTTCCTTCAACATTTTAGGTGAACGAGGGAAGTACACGCCAGACAGCACAAAAATCTAAACAGGGACCAAGGGATCATTTCAAGGAAATTGCAATCGAATACTTATACAAATCCTGTCAAATTCACGTATATGTTTCCAAATTCGTACGATCCGCGCTGCGCCTTCTGCGGTAAAGTGGCGGACGTATGCCATACGGCATGGGCATGCCAGAAAAACCCAGTTATCAATAACCCATCAACTGTGAACTGGGAGGCGGCGATGTCCAGCCCACATTCGGACGACCAGCTTTCGCTGGTGAACCAGGCAAGAGCGGCGACAATAGCTAACGGGCTCCTGGAATGAGAGCCCACCCAAACATTGTATGCATTAAACGTTTTTTCTCTCTCTTTCTACAATAGCTCCTTGTTCACTTGCTGTCATTCAGACTTCTGGAGCAGTTTAGCATGAGAGTTGAATGAAAACGATAAAGAAGCTGTTATATCGCAGTTTTTGTATACCTCACGTGATCTCATACTTGTGACGTCACAACCATCGTCTGGCAACTGAACCTACAGATGAAAAAATGAACAAATTATTTTAGTACTGACTATTTCCACGTAGTTGTCCGTATGTTTACTAATTTCGTATACATCATTCCAGAGCAAAAACTCACTCCGAAAAATTTGGTGTCTGCACTACTTTAATACAGGCGCACACAAAACTCTAAACGAAGAAGAAAATGGAAGTCAAATACAATGCGTGGACAATACTTGAATGCTGATATAGTATACAGAAAGAAAATTGATGGCCTAGCTCTGTTAGGCCAGGATATACGCAGCGAAAGTGAGGCGACTTCTGGATGGGAAGAGTTAATTTATGAAACCCGTGCATTCACTAGATGCGCCTTTATTCACGATTAACCTTGAGCCGTCGTGGCGGAGTTGTAGTGCCTCCACCTCAAACGCCAAAGGCACTGGTTTGATTCCCAGCCTACAAACAGGTTGTTGTTTTTTTATTCAGTGAGTGTGCGGGGGTTTTAGTGGCTCCCATAGATGGATGCCGCCACCGAACACGTCGGTTAGCGGTTAAAAGGGAGAGTAAGGATGGCGGCTCCGCGGCGAGGCACGCGGTGTGACGTCATGCCAGATGGCGCGGCGAGCGCGCGGCGTCTTCCCAGCTTCGGCGGGTGCTAGGCAACGGCTCAAGGTATGTGTCTGTGCCTCCTCGGAGAACCGCCACAGCGAAATCGCAAGTTCGTGGCCAGTGTACCTTTCGCTAGAAAACAAAAACCGCTTGTCACAGGAGTGTGGCCACTTATACATTTCACGATGGAAGTGTTTGTAATTACATGTGATGAACTAAATGCGCGATACTCCTGCTCAGTCCTTATTCACCATTCCAGTGACAAGCATTCCAGGTTTCACAACCGGAATCGAGGGAAAGTCTGGTGGAATGCGAGCGTGATGCGGACTAGCCGCGATAATGTGCACTTCAAAAAATAGTGCGCGACATCCGTGAACAACAATAACATGCGGAAGAGAATATTGCCCCCTATATGCAGTCACTCAAACACACGAAAGATCTCTTGAAAAACAATGTCGGAGTTGACGGAGCTTTTTGAAGACGTTGCAAGGGAGCTCTGTGGCACTACGAATGAGCTTCGAAAAGTCAATTGTAATAGACGTACATGTTCAAACGTTGCGACGAAACAATAATGCGTATGTAATTAACTTATATGGACAATACAGCGTTTCAGCGCACCTTTGAAGGCGGTATGGGTACAGAGTAAGTTACATGAAACATGAAATGGCCCATAATTACCAACACAGTCATTCCCATCGCGCCGAGCACACAAGTATTCCGAGGTGCTCTACAAATGTCTGTGTTATCCTAGTTGAAGTGAGCAGTCACACAGCTGCTGCGGGAAGTAGTGGTGAATGCCTTCAACTGTAGAAAGAATAAACACAGTAGAAAATATTTATAGCCGTTGCCTTACGATTTAGTCCCCGCAATAACTCAACACTCCACTTTCCAACGACGCCTCCATAGACGAGTTTGCGACTTGGTCGGTTGCTTGTGGCCTCTCGACACCATCATCCTGCGGGGTGTTGGACTAGCAAGCACAACCAAGATGAGGCAAGCACTGGCGCTGGATGGCAACAAGGCCTTGGTGCTGCTGTCGGAGGGCATTCTACAGCCGCCGTACTTTAACTCCAACGTCGTCGTCACTGTCAACACCGGCGGCCCTGACGCAAACGCGCTAGTCACAATGGCGCACAAGTTCTTCCTCGTCTTGAACGCCACCGTGGGCATCCTGCAGCCGCCTTACTTTGACCCCGACGTTGTAGTTACTGTCAACTCCAGCAGCCGGGACGCACCGACTCTGGTAATAGTGGCGCACAAGTTATTCCTCCTCTTGAACGTCAGCCGCTTTACTTTGACCCCGACGTTATGGTGACTGCCAACTCCGGCGACCAGGACGCATGCACCCACACTGCTCAGAGTGGCGCACAAGTGCTTTCTCGTCTTGAACGTCACCGAGGGCATCCTGCAACCGCCTTACTTTGGCCCCAGCGTTGTGGTGTCAATTCCGGAGGCCGAGACGCACCCAGGCTGGTGAGAGCGGCGCACAAGTTCTCCCTCGCCTTGAACGCCACCGAGGGCATCCTGCAGCCGCCTTACTTTGACCCCAACGCCGTGGTGAATGACAACTGCGGCGGCCGGGACGCACCACCGCTGGTCACAGTGGCGCACAAGTTCTTCCTCGTCTTGAACGCCACCGAGGGCATCCTGCAGCATCCTTACTTTGACCCCAACGCCGTGGTGAATGCCAACTCCGGTGGCCGGGACGCACCCACGCTGCTCAGAGTGGCACACAAGTTCTTCCTCGTCTTGAACGCCACCGGGGGCACCCTGCATCCGCCTTACTTCGACCCCAACGTCGTGGTGACTGTCAACTCCGGCAGCCGGTACGCACCCACGCTGGTCAGAGGGGCGCACAAGTTCTTCCTCGTCTTCAACGCCACCGAGGGCATCCTGCAGCCACCTTACTTTGACCCCAGCGTCGTGGTGACGGTCAACTCCGGCGGCCGGTACGCACCCACGCTGGTCAGAGTGGGGAACAAGTTCTTGCTGCAGCCACCGTACTTCGACCTCAACGTGACGCTGAAAATGAGCTTCGGCAACCGAGGCGCAGTCGTACTGCTCGGAGGGGTCCACAAGTTCCTCCTTGTCTTCAATGCCAGCAACGCCGGGGGACAAAAGTGTACTCTGTGCATACCCAGCAGGGACTACGGCTTGTTGCAAGCGTCGTGCAGCAGACTGGAAGTGTTCCACGACCAGGACCGCAAGTTCCTCGTCTTGTTCGATGCCAGCGAGGCCAGATGACGAAATCAAACTCGGTGAAAGAGTAATATGGTCTTTTGCTTGCGGGAGGTATCGTGGAGATGGTTCGACGAAGTACAACAGCAGGTCCACAGATTTTTTGGGCTGCTAGAGGCCGCCGTGAAGAGGTGACGCGAGCGCATTCGGTGCATTGATAACATGGTCTGCAGCTGGGAGGAGTCGAGCAGCAGACTGGACGAGGCCCAGCAGCTTGTCCGCAAATTCTACCGCGTCTTGTTTGAAATCAAGCGCAGTGGGTGCACCAACGATATGTGTGGCTTGGAGTAGTGTTTTGGCGCTATCTTGAGCGAGGTCATGCAGCGGGTAAGCGAGTTCTTCGATGGTTGCAACAACTGCGGTTGCCAAAGCACCAGATATATCAAGGACACGAGCTGCAGCGTGGTCGGCGAGAAGGAGGAGCTTGAAGTAGTCGCCTTCACTACGGCGGTTCAGGCCTTGGACATCAAGCATCAAGGAGCGTTGCATTCCAGAGGCTATGTAACGACCGGCGTTGACTCCGCTATCTATGACTTGTTCATGCCAGCCATCGCGCTTTTCTTTAACGTCAGGGTAGAGTGTCTCGCACTGATTAAGTGCGGCAAGAAGTTTGTTGTTCTGCGCAAAATCGAGACCGCGTTTCAGAACGTTATTCACTGCATCGCAGAGGGGACGAGCGCCTACTTCGATTGTAAACCGAGGGCGGATTCTGTCCAGGACTAGCCACTCCTCCAGTAACCCCGCAAAGAGCGCGAGGAGGCTCCACGGCGACGGTGCCAGTTGCCGCTCATACCTGCACGAGTTGGGCTGCTCCATCGGGACAACAGGCATGTATAGCAACTTCCGGTAGACCGGGAACGCTTCACCGAGGGCCGCAATCTTGCGCCGCGCTGGTCTCCAACGAAAAGGGCTCCGCAGGTGCGTCAAGTGTCAATGATGTCCTCTCCTCAACAGGACCTCGCAGCCGCCTTCGGTTGTACAGCGTGTACTGCTTCTTCAGTTGGCGCCATCGAAAAGGAAAGCAGCAAAGTTTGAAGCTTTGCGGGTGTGTAGCGATTCGCGGGGATTTCGCAGAGGTGACTAGCGCTAAAGATAGTTCGAGGATGCGCGCGCCGCGTGATGCGCGAGAGTGGTGCGAGCTTCATTCATCCTTTTCAACGTCGATCTCTAATTGCACCGGGGCAGTTTGTTAATTGGTGGTGGTAGTGGTTTTTTATTAAAATAATAGTAAAAAGGAAGGAAAAGATTTTTGCTAGCCCCGGCATCAGCCATCGATACTGAAGCACCTGAGCTGGGGCAGCGGAAATGAAGGATAGCAGGCAGAATGGAGAAATGAAATGAAAGAGGTGAGGGGACAGGAAGAGAGGATTGGTGGAGAAGTAATATCTACAAACTATTTACACAATAAGAAATGTGTCCAGGTTGTGCGCGTGATTCGTTCATGGTGGAGGAATTAAAACACACGCGCATAGCACTGTGTTGACTACAACTGGAGTGGGGCGCCCAGTTATTATCGTTCAAGGTAGAACTCGCTATGCATTCGGTCACTGCGTGTAACTACCTGACGGAGAACAGACGGCACGTCAAGCCCGTGTGTTCGAGGAATGCACAGAGGCTCACCAAAATTCGCTCACGAGTGCGCGCACCGCCCTGCGGCCACAATAGCGTCTTGAGGGAGTCTGGTAGTATGCCCAGCGCCCTATAGGCCGCAAGCATATCGCGACGAGCATCGGCGAACGCGGCGCAGTGAAGGAGCAGGTGTTCTAGGGTTTCCACTGCACCGCATCCGTCACACACATCACTCGTCGCGATTCCGTGACGCTCCCGTCGTTCCCCGGGCCACACGCAGCCAATGCGCGCGCGGAGGATCATCACACGTTGCGACCGTGTAAGTGCGCTACAGCCGGTGATACTGTCGATGCGCTCACCTCCTGCGATGCGTGGGTCGGGGCGCTGCTTTCGGAGATGGTCGTGGATGGCCGCACGCACGTCCTCCAGCGCAAGGGACAGATCTCTGGCAGGTAGTTGATGTGCAGCGGTCGCGAGGTCGTCAGCTTCTTCGTTGCCGGCGATGCCGCAGTGGCCGGGCACGCCGGGCACCCACTGTGCACGCACGGCACATCCTCTCTGCGCGAGGCGCTCGATGCGCGAGCGAATTTTCCGCACTAGTGGGGTACCGCGGCCGTTGGATTGCAGGCGGCTGAGGGCGGCACGGGAGTAGCACAGCAGAACACTCCTGGGCGGCGGAGGGCCGAGGATGAGCAGCAGGTCCAGCCCGAGCCGGATCCCCATCAACATCGCCGTGGTGGAGGAGCCCAGGAAGGTTGCGTGTTGCTGGCTGTGCAGTCGCAGGGCGGGGATGGTAGCCGCCGCTGCAAGGGAGCAGCTGTCGCGGGCCACTGAGCCGTCGGTGTACACGAGATGGTCCTGGAGCTCCTCGTGTATGACGGCTCTGGCCAGCTGCTGCACAGCACAGAGAAGTGTGCTCCACTTTCCTGCGATGCCGACGATCGCTGTACCTCCGAGGCCGCAGGCCAGGGCGCGCAGGAGCCGTAGGGGGGTGGAACTTGAGTCAATTGCTCATACTCGA
This sequence comes from Amblyomma americanum, assembly GCF_052857255.1. Lineage (NCBI taxonomy): Eukaryota > Metazoa > Arthropoda > Arachnida > Ixodida > Ixodidae > Amblyomma > Amblyomma americanum. The sequence goes on from NC_135497.1 coordinate 89,763,308, forward strand.
GTAGCGCCGTGCCCATTGGTGAGCGCGGGTGCGAGCGCATACGCTGCAGCAGCGAGCCGCCGTCCGGTGCACGGTGTAGCCGGTCGATATGTGATTCAGTGCCTGCATGCGCGCTGCTTGGAGCTCAAGTGGCCACGCTCCTGCCTCGGCCAACGTTGCGGCGCACTGCGAGTTTTAGGGCGCCCGCTCACACCGGTCGGCCTCCTCAAGCACCGCGAGAATCGGTGCGCGGTGAACGTTGTCGAAAGCGCCCGAGACGTCCAGTAGCAGCAGCAGCGCAACCTGGCCTGCCGCCCTGGCATGCTCCAGCGCTGTAACAACGTCCGATATAGAATCAGCCGTGCACCGCATCCCACGAAAACCCGTCTGCCGCTCGACAAACAAATCAGCCTCCGCAGCCCGCTCTTTCAGACGCTGCAACGCCATATGCTCCATGAGGTTACCTGCCGCCGATGTTAATGCCACTGGCCGGTATCCGCTCAGCTCCGTAGGTGGGCGCCATGCCTTTCGGATGGGACAAACGAACGCGGTTCGCCAATCCTCCGGTAGCTCCCCGCGTTCCCACCAGGTTGATCTGCTGCAGGAGGATCTGTCGTTGCTGCGCATCCAGGTTTCGCAGCATCTGGTATGTCACCCCGTCCGGTCCGGGCGCCGATCGGCGGCAGCAGCGCTGCAGCGCATTGTTCCGGTCCGCCGCGGTGAACCGCGCATCACATGGGCCTTCCGAGGCGACGGACGAGAGACTGGCGTCATTTCTAGGGCTCTCAAGAGCAGCTATGTTAGCTGCGTTTGCGGGTCTGGGCGGCGCGAACAGGTCGGCAAACCGCTCTTCCAACTGTTCAAAGCTCAGCCCGCTGGAGATTGCTAAAGCCCCTCCATGACGTTTTCTTCCGACCAGGTAGCGGCAATAGAGGGGCTTTAGAGATTGCGAGGGCGGCCAGCGGTTGACGGTTTGCCCGTGATTCGGTGATGCGCCGCAGGGTATCAAACAGCCTCCGCGAGCTGACATCTTCCTCCATCCTTTGGCATAGTGAAGCCCACTGCCGGCGGTATAGCTTGTTGGCGTGGCGGCGCTCTGCCGCGTCCAGGTGGTTGTAGACAGTCCATGCAGTCGGCGGCTCTGTCGGTCCGTCGCGCCCGACGCTCTGCGCGACCTCTCTTCTCGCGCAGATTGAGCAGCTTCATATCAGGTGTGGGCTGCCCTGCCCTTACCTCTGCTCGTTGGGTGGCTGCGAGAGCGCTTCGGACTAGACTTGAAAAGAAATCTGCGCCAGTGGCCGCCGCCTCATCGACCGCCCGCCTGAACGCACTCCAGTTGGTAATGGAGTAGGCACGTATGGGGCGCGCCTCCAATGCAGTGGGTTCGATTAGGATGGAGTAATGATCTGAGCCCCAGAGAGATGGTGATCGGCGCCGTGTCGCCTCGATGCCTCTGGATGCGAAGCCAACGTCGATGCAGGAGCCTGTTGTTCCGCGCCGTCGAAAGGTGGGCTCGCCGGTATTTAAGGGTGTGAGTCCCAGCTGCGTTGCTGCGTCGTGCAGGTCGTCTCCACGCGCGGAGTGGCGCGCACTGCCCCACGCACTATGGTGGGCGTTAAAATCACCACAGATGATTTGGCGCGGGGCACAGCACAAAGACATAGCACGAAAACACAGCGCGTTCCACGCGACAGCTGGACGCACATAAACACTGGCCACCGACGTGTCAACACCACCGACGCGCACTGTCACCCCCACGCACTCCTGGGCGTCAGATGTCGCCGCCGCCGAGTCGACGAGGGTGTGCTGAACGTCCTGCCGCACGTATATCGCGCACCTTGATTTCCCGGGGCGATGAGATGTGTCACAACAGGCAACTGCGGCACAGGTGGGTTCCTCGCACGTGCTTGCTGAGTGGTAGCCAATGTAGCCAGGTAGCCGCATCTGGGGCTCCCCGTCATGTGAACGTACGTACGTCTCCTGCAGCGCGATAACTTCTGGCGGATCCTGTGTGATGCCAACTCGCATTTCGGCGTACTGCGCCGCAAGTGAGCGCACGTTCCACTGCAGGATGGATGGTATGCGGGAGGGTGTCCGGCGGCTAGCCATCATGCTGGTTTATCTTTGCGGGAGCACCCGCTGCTTCTAAGCAAGCCCGGTGTCCATCGGTGCCCTCCGGGAAAAGTGCGCTGAGGGCGCGCAACGCCAGCTTTAGGCGCACGATATCTGCGTCCCGTGCGTCAGGGGGCTGGCAATGAGAAGCGGCCGCTGGCTCGGGCCGCGCGGCACGTGACGCCGGGCAACCGGATCGCCGCTGCCGCTGCCGGCACGGCCGTTGCTTCGGTTGCTGCTGCTGCTGGGGTGCTCCCCTGACGGCCTGCGCATAAGAAAGCGCGCGCGGCGCCTGCTGATGTTACAGGGCTGGGGCCGCTGTTTCAGCATGGACGACGGCTCGGACACCCCGCCTGGACATCGGTACCATGGATGTGGCCATTAAAGTGGCCACGTGACAATCTCACTGCCAGTACAGGCACGCTGGGTCCATGGCCGCGTGCCGCCCCCCGCAGTTAATGCAGCGGGGCTTGCGGCCCGCCGCAGCGCGCGCTTCGGGCAGGGGCGCGACACACCTTAGTGGCATGCCTCAGGCTGGCCCACTTTACACACTGGAGAGGCCGGGGACAGCAGGGGCGGACCGCGAGCCTGCGCTTGAATATGGTGATGAACGCCGGTGGTGTCGGCGCCGCAAAACGGAGAGCGAGTGTGCTGCCCGACAGAGACGCCAAGACCATGGGCACCGTTGACTCCGCCGCCGCTAGCAGCTCTTCCGCCGTCCTGCGCACGTTCACACTGAAGACCAAGCCAGAGCTTTGGTTCCGAGGAGGAGGCTCCTTGGCGCAGACCGGCACGCCACGGATGACAGCTGTGGCTAGCAGGGCCTGGAGAGCATCGCTGCTCCCTGCGTCCACTGCCACCACATTCCGCCGCATGTTTACCCGGACGGCGAGGACGCCCGGACGGGGTCCGATCTCCTCGGCCAACTTCCAGCCCTATTCCCTGCCGGTGAAGGCGGTGCCCCGGTTCGCCGGCCTAAACAGCACCGTCCCCACCAGGCTGTACGGGACCTACATGGCAACCGCGGCTCGCTCCAGGGCAGCTCTCCGACGCCGCTGCGCCTTGGTAGTGATGGTGCGCCACGGGACCAGGCTGGCCCCAGCATCAGCGTCGCCGCTGTGTGCGGCGTATTGCTGCGGCGCGCCGCGGAGTTGGACGTGCTCGCTGCCAGCAGACGAGGCCCCAGCCGCAGCCTGGTCTCTTGCGGCAGGATTTGTCGAGGTCGCACCCGGTTTCTTCCGGACGTCGTCGCCCCAGCAGCAACTGCAGCAGCATCAGTAGCAGGCTGGAGGTGGACTCCATGGCGTTCGTGCTGGGCAGGCCCTGCTCCTTCGAGTGTGGAGGGAGAGGGAACAGTGACGGCGGGGGGGGGGGGGGGGCTTCGAGCTTCCTGCTTGGCCACAGCGATGTCCCTGTCCGGCTCGGACCCCGCTGAGCGTCGCCGTTTCCGGAGAACAGACTCGTCCATCGGGGTGCACGTGTTGTCCTCGGCTGCAGGCGTCTGCGGCGAGCCCGCATCAGCAGCATCATCAGGGGTAGAGGGTATCACAGCCTGTTCCCCAGAAGTAGCAATGGCGGCGGGAGGCGCAGGGGTGGCCAGAAATGGCGGGGAGGGAGCCGCCATGGAGTCCTGCGACTGGTGAGCAAGCGCCATGTGTCCCTCACGGCTAGAACGCGTGGGTCCGCCGGCGACACGTTGACACGATGACGGACTCGGCGACACGATGACGGACTCGAGGTTCTCCGAGGTGGTGATGAGCGCCGCCGTCAGGCACCTCACCGTGTCCCGCAGATCAGCGATCTCGGCCTGCATTCGCCGAATGGTGCTGGACGACCTTCCTCTGGATGGCGTTCGTCTCCGTGATCGTGAGCGGCCTGCCCTGTGTTGCTGATTGTCACAGCCGAACACAGGCCTTCGCTCGTTCACGGTGTCTGTGGCCTCCATGGGGAGACGCCGTAGCGCCGCGAAGCCTTAGGCCCAGCGTCCGAAGGAGCGTAGAGCTAAAAAACACGTCCGCTCGCTTCGAGCGCCCGCCGAAGAATCCCTTTGTTAATTGGAAAATTGTTTTTTTGGGGAAAGGAAATGGCGAAGTAGCTGTCTCACATTTCGGCAGGCACCGGAACCTAGTTTGTTAATACTTTCCATGATTTATGTCCTCAGATCTTTGCACTGTGTGTCTTGCTCAATTGGTTTCTTTCCTGGTAGAGAAATTTCCCGTTATTTTGCACCTAGGGACAGAACCAGCCTCAGCAAAAGCAGACAGTGTCGATTAGAATACAGCAAGCTGCCGTCCTTCCACAAAAGATTCCTTGAACATGGAGAGAGGCTGCTGCGCTAAGTTCATGAAGCAAGCGTTACTTTAATAAAGTTGCGCGTAGGGGAATACAGTTGTATAAAATAAATGCTCATTTGTTTTTCAAGCAGAAAATACCTGATTTAGACTCAAGTTCTACGCATTTGCCTGTATTTGATAAGTTTGCCACGTCCGGCGGGATAAGAAGGTCTGAGGCCTGGCTACCTCTCCACGCAACCTGCCAGCAGGCATTCGCCCGCAGCCCACCGACCAGGCCAGCTCATCTACAGCTGCTTCTGGCCTACAGTTTCTGACCACCTTCAGCGCCTGTCAGCACAGCCAGCGCGTCCGACTACATGTGATGGGCCGGCACATTTTTATGAAGGATGCTTGCAGGCTTCTACTCCCGTGTGGCACGACTGCCCGAGAGAAACCTTTTTCCTCTCCCCTCACACCCCCTCCCTACCAGCACAGCCTTATGCCAACTATTGCATCCACTTCGCCAGCCCAGCTCGGGAAATTTCAGAGAGGCCACCACCTGGTGCGGCAATCGATATGGCACATATGTGGCAGCAGCGCGTACTAATACCGTGTGATGTTCATGTGCAGTAATTTTATTATAGAAACACAGACGTTATCTGCCCACTCAGACGAGTTCCTTGTCCAGAACAGCCAGCGCTGAAAATGGTGCCTCGCGCATTCGGGTACTATAGGCCAAGTCAAGCCGGTGCATGGCCCCAGCATGCGTGCGCATTGTGAAATTTGCATGCAATTGTTGAAATAAACGCGTAATGCGTGCATTCATGCTCCTTTTTCTTGGCTGGGCCGTGATCCAGTAGCTCAGTTTATTCACGAGCCACAAGCGATGCTACACGCGGTAATAGCGCAAGCTGCCGCCACGTATGTTTAATGTCACTTTTTTTAAGCGAAATTTATTGCCCCAGGGCATCAATGATGGGTGAAGGTGTGATGAATGATGTAGTAGGGATTAAATGAATGAAAAGAGGTTAGCTGATTTGATGAAGTCCAGTAGAGAACGATGGTACGGTCCCTGCGTCCAGGCAATGTATGAAGCAGGGTTGCTTGATGAAAGACCTGCTACCATCAGGAGCCGGATCCTTGTAGGCTTGAGAGCTGGGCAGTCCCACAGTAAGTGAACGTCGGCCTCAATGTCCTCGTGTTTACATATCGGACACCCTGGCCGAGTAAACAATTCTCGGTACTGAGGCCACTTCCGAGTGACGGCTGGTGTGAGGGCAACCCCGACCCGGATCCTCCTAAGCGCAACCTCCTCTGCACGGGTAAGACCGCGGGGGAGGGTTACCGTACATGGAGGGATGAGAGCACGTGTGTGGCGCCGGAGGAGTTCCTTTCTTGATGAAAGGAGGGTAAAATTGTCCAAATGAAGGCTCGTCACTTCTGGTTCGCAAATAAACAGAATTGAGCATTGGTTAGCAGAGGAGAAGAAGCTTGAATGTATGCGCAACGCGTTTATTTCAAGGACTGCTCACGAATATCATTTAGTCAATATGAGCTGGGCCCATACACCGCCAGATTTCACATGTGGAACCCGCATTCGCGGGGCACCATTAAGCTGTGTACCATTGAGTAGTGCTGAGCCCATTGCGCTGTGTTTCGCTGTTTGGCCCGGAAGATACCTAAGTGGACCAATAACGCGTTTATTTCAATATATTTTTTTATTGCAAACGAAGGTTCGCGGCAATAGCGTGCGCTGACTATCATGCGAAGATCACGGCGTAGCAGCGCACAATTCTGGCCTCGGAAGCCGCGAGGGGGAGAGAAAAAAATGCTGGGGTGCAGAGGTGTGAGAATAAGCCGCAGTGTTCAGTGGAGGGAGGGGGAGAAACGATGATGGTGATGTTGAATTTTATGGCGCGAGGGCAGCTTTGGCCAGAGAGCGATTATTTTTAACAGACGAAGTGGTAATCGACCCGTTTTCGAAGTATTTCATCACCATGCCAGTGGAAAGCGGTGGGTACCCGGCGTCATTGTGGCTCGAACCCCGCACTTCCAGCACCTGAGGCGGATGCGGAGTGAGAAAAGAGAGGCTGCAAAGGTTGTTTATGAGGAGTCTAGTGACGGTTACAGCCAGCCAGCGATAAATTTAGCGCGCAGTCTGGCAACACTGAGGGAGCCAGAGGATGGGTACTGTTTACGAAACCCTTCCTGGTGGGCCTCCCACATGAACCAGCCGCTGTACCCATTGTAAGACATTCGCTTTCCCGGTCTATACGCTTACTGGCCCCTCGTGCATTTTCTTGCGTGCTTGATGTAATATTTCCGCCATGCTAATTCACTTGTTTCCTGCGTGTAAAGACACTAGCTGTCTGTCCAATTAAGGTTCTCGACTTGACCTGCGCTGTATTATTCCAACGTAATGTCATCATTCTGCTACCAAATAAACTGGAATTATATACTAGCAAACCAGATCAAGTTTGCACTACATTCACAAAAGGCGTCTAATTCTCGCACAATTGTCCTAGAGTATAAAACCCACACTGACAAAGCTGGTCCCGACCTAAATGAGTCCCGAGTGAAGCAGGGCGCTCCCAGCTGATGCTGATCATCAGCGAATGATACAGGTACCCGAATGTAAGAGGTGCCCCGATTGATAAGGATGCCCCGAATAGTGCAGGGGCACCAAATAATACAGGCGCCCAGAATAGTACAGGTGCTCCAAATAATGCAGGCGGCCAGAAGAGTACAGGTGCATCGAATGACACAGGCCCTGTTCCATGATCTCGCTGTCTGAATCCGTTCAGACCAGTACAAATTTTTCAGTAGGAACGGATGTACTAAAGAACGTGGGTGGAGATTCACCACTGTGGTGAACCTTTGCCTTCGAGGCTAATGGCATCTGATCGGAAGTTTTCTATTCTGTTGTTGCCTGTTCAGTGTTGTCTGCGTAATCCCGATGCTGGCTGTAGGAATCCCCACATCATCGTGTGTTCTTTTCACGCATCGGGTGTCCGCTAAGTTCTCCCTGATCACTCAGTAAGCAACGTTATCAAAGTTCCCTTAAGGTTTAGCGCCAGTACACAGCCCTGATTTGGGCTACGCTGGGTAGGTCAACGACCTGTTGTTTGATTTGAAACAGCACGTCCTGGGTAGACAAGCCAGAGCGGAAAACGAGCATTGTATTTGGGAGAGGTAAGGTGGCTTTAAGGTGCAGCTGGATTCTAACTAGTACTGCGTGCTCAAATGTTTTCCGGCGAATGACGAAAGCGATATGGGGCGTAAGCTGTTTAGGGAGGGAGTTTAGTTAGGTTGAGTTTTGTTTTATAACAAGAGGCCGCCAAATGGCACCAACTCCAAACTCACTCTTTACCGTCTTCTCCTCAAACATTGTGTGAGTAAACATACACTGGCCAAAAGTTTCGAACAGAAGAAAACACGACGTTTCGGGTCCAGTATGGGCCCCATGATCACATAGAGCTACACCGGTAGTGCAAGGCGTTTCATGCTTTCGTCTACACACGACCACGAGAGGGAGTGCATTTTTAATGCGACGGCATTAAAAGCCTAATTGAAAAAAAAATGCAACGTGTCGTCGGTCATAAAGCTCGCCCATTGGCTGGAGGGAAGCAACGTCACCAGACATGAAGTGACGTCACTTCCCGTAAAGGAATCATCCCTCGGCTTACGCTGAGGACCACGGGGGAGCGAGCTACCACCCTTTGGCTAAATAAAGTTGATTGACTGACTGGCTGATCAGGATTTTGTTTACATACTGTAGCAGGTGTCCCTGTGAACGTTTCGTAGTCACCTTCCTTGGCGATAAAAGCTGTAGTGACCGAAAAGTTACATAGGAGGAAGGCTTTTAATTTGTATTGCTTTACGCGAAAAAGAAAATACGAAAAAACCCTATAACGTCACTGCGCACTTGTGCAAAACGTCCAGTGGTGGTGATACGTGCATGTTTCTGATTTCCCCCTTTCTTTATAGCTTAAAGTCTCCCTGTTTTCAATGAAAGTAGCCTAATGTAATTTGTAGGGTTTAAAGGGACACTGAGGCCAACTCTATCCATTTTTTTTTGTTGGAAAAATCAATATTTCGGCATTTCATGGTTGTCAATTGTCGGGCGGCGAAAGATGCATTTGTTGCGAAGAGGTTTCGATTCGAAGTTGAGAAGAAAATTTTCCCATTGCTCTGATTCAAACTTGGGACTCAGATGACGAAATAGACGAAAAGTGACGTAAATGACGTTGACGTGAAACTCAGTGATTACTGGCAGTGAGCGGTGCAGCCTAGCTACAGCCGAAATAAAAACTACCGCCAGCCGGAAGTTGAAGGCCTCAATCAGCAGTCGCTATAGCGTCCCCAACGTCGCTTCGTTAACGTATGCACCAGCGTTAAGATGTATCCCGTTCCCGGTGCCGACTGAAATGTTCTAGCAAGAACTGCGGCTGCACTTCAGCGACCACAACCACACAAAGCGTGCGATGCTTTTGAGTGCTAAGGCCGATCCACCGTCACGACTGATGAGTGGAGACTGGTGCGTATACGGACATATTTAAATTCCGTAATAATAGTCCTCGTAGCGCCGGTTATGCAGCCCAGCGCCTTGGTACGAGCCGGGCGGTTCGTTCGCTAACGTAGATGTGCGTGGAACAGTTATCTACAGGCACAGGCGCTTTCGTAGTCGCAGTATAGCGTGCGGAGGCGCGAACTTCATGCGAAGACCCCATGGGGGGCACATGGAGCTCCTCCGCTGTTCCGCACTCTTAAATCGAGGCGCTTCAAAAACGAAACCACGTGGGCACGCAAAGCTCATATCCGCGAAGCACTAAAACATACCGAAACTCAGCTGGCCGCCTGTTGCGCCGCCAAGTTTTTCTCCGGTTTCCAACATTCAGGCAGATTCGGGCTGTCTTTTTCTCCCATCTTTCTCGCGTAACCAAAGTGCACTAGCGGCTTTCGTGCACGTTTCTCAGCCTCAAGAGAATCGAGGCATTTTCGGTTATTTTGTCCTCGCGCTTGTATACTTGCAAGATTGGCCTGCGGCGGCGATACCTGTATTTTAGTTCTTGCCCTTTTTCTACCTTACAAGAGCTTTGTTCTCAGTTACAGTGGTCTTTTTGTGCTTATAAGCTGGTATCCCCCCCCCCCGTGATCACACCAACCGATAGCGTGCAGTGATACCACCGCCGCTGCGCACGCGTATGCGCCTATCAGGGTGGCAAACTGACTGTAGACCAAACTTCTTTCTGTGGACACCCGGGCCATGGAGAAGCGCGGCTTCATGGGCACTTGGCTTGTGAAGGCTGGCCGTGACGTCAGCTGTCTCCTGAGTTTCTTTTCCCTTCGTGTTTGCAGAGATGGAGGGGTGGCCGAAGCTGCCGCACGCGCACACTTCAGCCGTGTATTTGTGGAGACTACTTTCACACTCCGCATGTTTCGTATATGAGCATGGTCCTTTAGGCCGTATTGGAAAGAAAAAAGCGGAAGGAGGACACAAAAGCCTCGGAGGCAGCCTGCGCATGCGCGTCTGGTAGTGCGCTCTCTCGGTATAGTTTCGCTTTAGCGCGTTCGGTTGTGTGCGTTCGCGCCTGTGCGGCGATAGAACATCATTCACGCCGCGCCTGCGTATGCGCATCATCATTCGAGAAATGTTGTGAAAATTTCTGAAACTGAAGCTCTCCGGCGCTCTTTTCAAAGCATGCTTCGAAAACATCACGATAATGTTCATGCGGTATTTTAACAAACTGTCACAGAAAAGCGCTCAGTTCAGTCAGGAATTTTTGATGTTACAAAAACAAAATATCGCTGCTGCAATTACTGCGATGATTATCGTTCAAATGTGACGCTTGTGAACCCATCGCTGGGCTGACTGCAGCGGCACCAGCACTGAACAATCGCTACATATCACCAAGAAAGCCAGCACTGCTCCACAGGCGTTGCCAGGGAACGTAGAAGGGATGGTGCCGTTCACCGTTGTAGCCCCAGCTGCCGCTTCTCGTTCGTTTCGTGAGATGTCCCGTTGCATTTCACCAGCAGTGCCCCACTTCGTGCCCCGTCAGTACCTACCTCTCAGGTAATTCAGCCAGTAACATTTTCCAAGCGAGATTCTTTGAAAAAAAAAAGACATGAAAGAATACTGAAAGAAAGATTTTGCGCCTAACACACACCACACACAGAAAGACGACGACACCACGGGCGCACACTTCAACTGTTTATTGAGGGTGAAGCACTCGACATATATAGGCCACGAAACAAAACACCGCGCATGCGTACAAGGTAACATGAAAAAAAAAAACACTAGCTGATTAGGCGCGATAAAAACTTGCGCTCAGCCTCATAAATAAAATCCGATGTATCACTAACACAGTTAGGGCCCGCTTTCTTGATGTAGAACGCTTCCAGAGTTTCTCGGGATGTCTGACACCTGCCTCTACCCAAAATCCTCGCCTCACGGAACCGTGGGAAGCAATCGGTGCAGGCTCTGCAGTGAACCACAAGTCGCTCACCTTCGTTATTTTTTATATCTAGTGCATGCTCCCTAAGCCGGTCATTGACACAACGCCCCGTCTGTCCAATATAGGATTTTCCGCAGGACAGAGGAATTTCATAAACCACATTAGTGGCACACTTCACGAAACGCTGGCCATGTTTCTTCTGGCAGCCAAGCTTTTGCCTATCGCAAGTAATGCGACGGCTTAACTGGGAAAGCTTTTGTGGAGCCGAGAATACCATCGGTACATTATACCGGTTAGCGACTTTTTTCAAGCCGTGCGTGACCTTATGAATGTATGGGAATACTACAGGCCACTCTTTCTTCTTCGGTTCTACCCTGCTTACCCCAGCCTTCAACTTCTTCAAAAGCGTTTCAGCCACAGGGACCAATACCGACTCAGGGAAGCCAGCTGCAACGAGCCTGCTTAATTGGTTGCAAAAACTTGCCTGCATTTCATGCTCACACGACTTCCGGAGCGATGACTCCAGGCAGAGGCTGGCGATGCCTCTTTTTACAACTTTGGAGTGGGCCGAATTGTACGGCAGGAGCCCTTTCTGAAAACTTTAGCTGTAAATCTAAAAACTGAAGCGACCCATTATCCGGTAGCTCATAGGTAAAACGTAGCCCTTTTCCTAGGTTTCTAAAATCATCTAAAACACTCCTAACTGTAGCCTGATTCGAAACGGAGTTCCTCTTGTTTAAAACTACTAAAATGTCGTCCATGTAACGAAACACCTGAAGGACTTTGTCATTATTAAAATGGTTAAAACGATCGTGTAGAGAGCGATCGATAAAAGATAAAAAGATATTGCACAGTATAGGGGCAATGCACGAGCCTATGCATATGCCTTTCTTCTGCAAGAACGGTTGCTCGTCAAACAAGATAAAAGTACTACGAAGATAAAATTCTAAAAGGACTAAAAAGTTATCAACAGTGATGCCAGCGGCATTTTGGAAAGCCAATGGGCCGCTCTCGTCTATGCACATTTTAACAGAGGCAAACAAGTCCGGATAGGGCACTGAATAAAAAAGGTCTTCTACATCTACGGAAAAAGCATATTCTATGCCATTTTTTTCTTCGAAAAAATGGGCTACTTCCCCTGAACTTTTTGTAAGCAATGGATCAGTTATAATTAGGCTATTCAAACTTCTCTGAAGGAACTTACTCACGCAGTGCTGCCAGGTACCCGCTTCACTCACAATGGTACGGAATGGCGCTTCGGGTTTATGCGTTTTAACGGAAAAGAAAACATGCAACGCCCCCCCATCACTCTTAGTTATATCTTTAGCTAGTCCATGCAAATCTAGGCGCTTACAAAGTTCAATAGCTTTGCTCTTAATTCTATTTCGAGCTTTTTTCACAACCATGAAGTTTTTGTTCACCGCCTGCGCAGCTTTCTCTCTATACATAGAACTAGACAAAACTACGAAGCCACCTAACTTATCTGCCTGCAAAAGGCTGAGTTCATTATCCTTGAAGAATTTCACTATAGACCGAAAGGGGTCTTTAGGGCAGTCCTGTTCAGTCCGCGTGACACTCTTGGCAAGGCTGTTCACACCATCCAGAAGGCAGCGCTCCCGATCTTCTTGCGGGGCCTTTTTCGCCATAGCCCTGTTTAGGGCCATCAGTTCGTGGGGTGGGACCAAAGGCTGCAGTCCAAACTTAGGGCCTTTTTGAAGAACATTTGAAATGTTGGAGGGAATACAGGCACTTCCCATGACTGTAAGATTTCCATTTCCACTATCCTGCGTTTTTGGTTTTCCTTTGGTTTTAAGGATGAATTTCAAATTCCAAATCCACCACATCTCGGTCAAACGAGCAGCTTCGCTTCTAAGAAAGAATACCTAGAGGCTTTAGTTTTAAGTGTATGAGTTTTTGCATTGTGTGTACATTTTCTTCATATATCTAGTCATTTTTAACTCCGAATCAAAACGACACTGTTCAGCAAAACATTATTTCCATTTGGCGGTGGCTGAGTGGTTAAGGCGCTCGGCTGCCGGCCTGAAAGACGCGGGTTCGATCCCGGCCGCGGCGGTCGAATTCCGATGGCGGCGAAATTCTAGAGGCCCGTGTACTGTGCGATGTCAGTGCACGTTAAAGAACCCCTGGTGGTCGAAATTTCCGGAGACCTTCACTACGGCGTCCCTCATAGCCTCAGTCGCTTTGGGACATTAAACCCCCCTAAACCATAAACCTTATTTCCATTTGCTCATTATAAGGTTTTCTTTTCAAGAAAGAGCGGTATGATGACGGAATTTGGGTGTAGGGCCTATATATATGTTTTTTTTTACAGCGATTAGAGTCAACATTGGAACCAAAAAAACCGATATGTTGCTACAACTTTCTTTTACATGCTGAAAGGGCGAATTTTTGAAGAAAAAAAAATTCAGAGGTGCCCCAGTGCAGGTCTCCGGAATAATTTCGACCACCTGGGCTTCTTTTATGCGCATGCGATCGCACAGCACACGGGCGCCTTTGCGTTTCGCTTGCGTCGAAAAGCGAGCGCCGGGAACTGCGGCCCAGTAGCCGAGCGCACTAACCACTGAGTCACCGCGGCGGGTCGCAATTTTCCCCTGAAATGCATTTATTCAAGGCTATAACGGCTTGTACGAAACGGCTTTTTTTTTCGCTACAAAATTTGAAATTGCTGCTACAAATTGCAATTTATTTCACTACAAAAGCTGCTGCAGGATGCCTGTTGTCCCATGGACCACTGTACCTGGAAACACTGGTAAACTTGGGTCAAAAAAAGATTTGAAACCAACGACAGGACCTGGTCAAGTCGTTCGTCCGTTTCCTTGGTCTCATGTTTAGCGCTGTTTCCGTGCTCGAGATATCGTGTACAAGGTGAGCCGATAAATTATGAAACCACTTTTGTTGCGACACCCGCGGCTTCTGCTGAGCAAAGGATGCGTCCAGTGCAGCTACGCTGCGGTTTTTGGGCAGTCGGGATCGAAATGAAGGTGATTGGTGTCACGTCGATTGAGCACGCGTACAATATATCATCCCTAGTGTGAAGGTCACTTAATTACTGTCCAATAAAAGTAACAGTGAAGGGTAGAGAAACCATGCATCCAGCTATGATAAATTGCTTCGTTAGTCCTTGTTGCGAAAATCGAGCACAACAGAACACCTCCGTCTGAATGAGCTCTATCAGTCCTTGGCTATATTGAACTTAAAGTGATCACCTTCACAATGATGTTAAATGAGCGTTTTTTTAAATCTTTACTGTCGCTTTTGGCGCCCAGAGGTCACTACGTTGGTACCCGGTTAAAGTGACTCGTGTCAGAAAAAAAATCATGTTAGATTAGAGCAACGATATGTCAAAGAAATGTGCGTCACACTGGGCAAAACAAAAATCATTTTATTGTTCGGTAAGTGAACCAAGTTTTCTGGATGATAATAGCAGCAACCCGTTCAACTTTTTACCAACGAAACAAAACAACTCGACATAGTTCTCGCACTTGTAGTCCCGAGTGTCTGTGCACAACCTGAGACGAGGAAATAAAGTATGCTGGTTATCGCACAGCCTCAAAACCTCTCTCTCTGAACGCGTAATAAACCACCGATAAAGACCCATGGAATACTGCGCACACTGCGGGGCGCACCCTAACATGAACCACACCCATTGTGTTTGCCCAAATATCCGCGCCTCACCACCATCGCTGAGTCAAGCGCAACCGAGCAGCTTCGGCTAACGGCCCGCTCGGCAGTGGCCCTGGTACAGATATCCCGAGCGCACTCACTCACTCACTCACTCACTCACTCACTCACTCACTCACTCACTCACTCACTCACTCACTCACTCACTCACTCACTCACTCACTCACTCACTCACTCACTCACTCACTCACTCACTCACTCACTCCAGCTCTTAAATGGCAGATCAGGATATCAATCAGCGCTCTTTTTACTCTCGCTCGTAGCTGAAGATTTCCGGCAATGCTGCCAAGAGTGATGGAAGCGCCGGATCGTTGCGTGTATTCCCAAGGGCCATCCATGCCTAAGGGGTAAAAACAACGTGTAGGCTATTTTCAATTGATCAGTGCTGAAGAGCCATTCTGGTTAGTTTACCGGTAGAATAGTGTGCGGAACTCTTTGTAATCTATTTCAGTCATTACGTAATGCTTAGCACAAGGAACCTTTTACGCTGATCTGCAGAAAGATTCTCCCTCGAGCGGTTGGAATGGCACCACTGTCGGGAAGTTTTATGCCGGACTACAAAAGGAAACTTCATAAGAGAATCCGGCGTGTTAGAAAACGAGGACAGCATAAAGTGCACAACACGAGCGCCGGCACTCACATGAAGATGTCCTATTGCGAACAAATATATAGATGTTTTACTGCGCATCTGCCCGTGAAGGATAAAGCTGGAGCAGGTTGCTCAGCTTTTTGACCAGTCTCTCTGTCGACGAACGGGCACCAAGCTGCTCGTTCCTGTGTCTTCGATGCTGGAGCGCTCCTCCTCCTGTTCCGCGTCGCGCCCAATCAGGGGTGTTTCGCCAATGGACGGAACCAGCTCCCCAGGCTCCGTCGCTGCCCTCGGAGGTAGCGGCGGCTCCCCTTCCCCCTCCTTGGTCGCCAGCTCGTGGGCCGGCAGGGCGTTGCTCTGCGCGCTCGTTCTTAAAGCTCGCCACGCTGCTGGCCTTCGGCCGTCGATGACGCCGTCGTCCTGGGTCTGCTGCTTGTCGTGAAGAGCGTCGCCGCCGGCGCGAGCAAAGAGTAGCGATGCGATGACAAGACACAAAAATGTCAAGCTGCCGAGCAGCGTGAGCAGCGCGTATCGAGACAGTGCCACTCGCCAGCGCATGTCGTCTTGCGATGGCGGCCCCGTATACCTCTCGGCTGCGACCCCGGTCCTGCGGCGATGGCTGGGGTGGCTGCTGCGTCTTTCCCGGTTCCGGCCGTTCGTAGCTGTGTTTGGACTGCTCTTTCCTTTGCCTTGGCTGCCCTCTTTGTCCCGAGTCAACGCGGCGAAATAGCGTCTCATTCCCTTGGGCAGCCACGACGACACCTTGGTCTTGCTGTCGGTACCCGGGGCAGAGGAAGCCCGAGGTCGCAGAGGCCCTGGCGTTGACCTCCCTGGGCTGCTCGAGTCGCTCTGTGAGCCTGACGGTGCTGCGCTGCCCACGCTCGTCTCGCTGCTGTCAGAGGAGTCGGAGTTGACGGTCCACGTTTCGTCAGCCATGCCACTGCATCCTGCCTGCGGCGTCGCTTGGACCTCTTCTGTGCGCCCGGGCTCGGCCTGGAACCTGAGCGTCTTCGCTGGGTGCGGCTTTGGCGGCTCGAGCAGGCCGGCGGCAGTCTTGAGGATGCCAGGATGCTCGGGTGGTCCCGACGCCGGTTCGGATCCGTTCCAAGGCTGGTCTGTGACTGGGGAAGGGGACTCCTTCTGTTCCATCGCCATCTTCGTGTTCTGTGGTGGCGCCCTCCGACTGGGCATCGAACAGCGCTCGCTACGGCACAATATACGTATTCACCGAGGAGCATTGGCGAAAAGGCACTTAAATTTAAGCATTAGTAGATAATTGTGCAAGGTTAGTACGATAGGTAATAAAGGAAATGTTGAACAACAATTGACGAACATATCGAAAGAAGCTAGGCGCCTTCTTTCTCCTCAGACTGGTGTACCGAGAAGTAGCAAGCAGCTACGCTGTTGGTAGAACCAGAACCAACACAAGATGGGATCAAGGGCTGTTATTAACAAAAGTAAGGTTCGGGGGATAAAAAGGAAAAAGACTGGAGCATTCAGCTGGACGACACTGGGAGTGGTAATGGTATAGCATTTTGCGGACTGGGCACACCTAAGGATGACTGGAGGATTTTAGACATTTTAAGACTGAAATTTAAACGAAGTAAAATGCGTAAAGGAAGCCGTATGTCATGGCATGTCCGGAATGATACTCTCCTATTATATACAGCAGTGTGAAAGTGTAATTTGTTGCAACCTAAAATGCCATTGACTTTGAGCACTGATACAGTGAACATATAGATACAACCTGCGTGTTTGTCCGTTTAACAATTAATCTTACAAAAGGCCAGACTCACATAAAAACCACAACTTATGTGATGGCCGACTGCTGCAGATTCAGGCGTGACGGGTCGTCACCACCTTGCCAGAATTTTACTCGCACACCGTAAATTACGCAACATGTGGTGCGAAGATTGAGCAGATAGTTGCGGAACTTTTGCTAATTGTAGTTGTAGTAGTGGTTTATTAAAACAATAAAAAAGAAGGATAAGACTTTTGCTAGCCTCGGCATCTGCCTTTCGATACTGAAGCACCTGAGCTGGGGCAACGGAAATAGAGGATACCAGGCAGAATGGAGAAATGAAATGAGAGAGGCAAGGGGACAGGAATAGAGGATAGGGGAGAAGTAATATATTGTAACGAATAGTACACCAAAAGCACTCGGGGACCAAGGAGCTACACAGCCGGTAGAGCGAGCACGAGCAGGAAGAAGATTTTCTTCGTCCTCTGCTTCTATCGCCTGAGTTCCCTTCGTCCTCCTCTTCTATCACCTGTGTCATTGCTCCCTCCCCTGCAGCATCGCCCCGATGCGGCCATCGTGCGCTAGAGTGACGAGCAGAAAGCGAGCGTGCTAGGGTGAGGCACGAGGATCACAACATAGAACAGGACACAGCGGTCAGCCTCAAGTTCAATCGGGTGGTCGGTCGTGGTACGGCTTCATACGAACGACGTGCACAACGTCGGTAAGCTTGCGTCTGTGGGATGAGCTGGCTTGGGTGGCGGGTTGAACTTCGTAGGTGACGTCGCTAATGCGGCGGAGGACACGGTATGGGCCGAAGTATCGACGGAGTAATTTTTCAGACAGCCCGCGGTGACGAACGGGCGTCCAAATCCACACATAGTCGCCTGGCTCGTAGGCAACGAAGCGCCGTCCCTGGTTGTAGCGGCCAGCGTCTAGTTGCTGTTGACGGTGTATGCGCTGCCTTGCCAGTTGCCGCGCTTCTTCCGCACGCTGCACAAAAGCGGCGATGTCGAGGTCAGGGTCACTCTCGCAGTGGGGGTCAACAGGCAGCATAGCATCCAGCGTAGTAGTAACTCGACGGCCGAAGACAAGCTGGAAGGGAGTGAGCCGCGTTGTCTCCTGCAGTGCCGTATTGTAAGCGAATGTAGCGTATGGCAGAATTTGGTCCCAGGTTTTATGCTCTATATCCACGTACATGGAGAGCATGTCGGCCAGAGTTCTGTTGAGCCGTTCCACCAAGCCATTGGTCTGCGGGTGGTACGCCGTCGCACGTCTATGGCTGGTGTGCGTCAGTTTCAGCACAGCCTGGGTTTAGGTGGGCTGTGAAAGCTGCCCCACGGTCAGTAATAATGACCGCAGGGGCGCCATGACGCAGGACGATGCTGTGGACAAAAAACTCGGCTACTTCGGCAGCAGTTCCGCTCGCAAGCGACGTGGTCTCAGCATAACGTGTCAAGTAGTCCGTCGCAACAGCGTTCCACCGTTTTCCAGTGGATGACTTCGGGAAGGGGCCAAGGAGATCCATTCCAACTTGTTGAAAAGGGATCTTCGGTGGCGCTATTGGCTGAAGAAATCCGGCTGGTTTCATGGGTGGAGACTTCCGGCGTTGGCAGTCGCGGCAGGTTCGCACGTAGGTCTGCACTGATGGAAGTAATTTGGGCCAATAGTACTTCTCCCGAATCCTTGACAGCGTGCGACTGACTCCCAAGTGGCCGGCGGACGGCTCGTCGTGACAAGCGCTCAAGATGTCAGGTCGTAACTGGGTGGGCACCACGAGTGAAAATGTTTCGGTGGACTTTCCAAAGTTGCGCTTGTAGAGAACGCCATTTCGCATGGTGAAGGATTGCAGGCCACGACGAAAAACACGCGGAACCCGACCACTGTGACCTTCCAGGTGCTCGATGAGCGGCGCTAGCTCCGGGTCCGTTCGTTGAAGCTGAGCCACATGGGATGGGCTAAGAGTACAAATGAAAGGAAGATCTTCGGTGATTTCTTGCGGAGCGTGGTCCACGGGCGCGCGTGATAAGCAATCCGCATCTTGGTGCTGCCGGCCCGACTTGTAAACGACAGTCACGTCGTACTCTTGCAAACGGAGGCTCCACCTAGCCAACCGGCCGGACGGATCTTTAATGCTTGCCAGCCAGCATAACGAGTGATGGTCGCTGACAACACGGAAGGGTCGTCCGTGAAGGTATGGACGAAACTTGCTGATGGCCCAGATCACCGCAAGGCATTCTTTCTCTGTCGTCGAATAGTTCGCCTCCGATCGCGAAAGTGTTCGGCTCGCGTAAGCGATAACGCGTTCCACGCCGTCCTGCCACTGGATAAGTACCGCCCCAAGAACATTGCTGGCATCGGTGTGTATGTCGGTGGCGGCGTCTTCATCGAAATGGGCGAGTGTCGGGGGGCTGTGTAGGCGGTTGCGGAGCTCCTGAAAAGCTTCTTCTTGGTCGCTTCCCCACAGAAAGGGTATTTCGTCTCTAGTCAGTACTGTCAACGGGTCAGCTATTCTGGAGAAATCGGGCACAAAGCGTCGGTAGTAAGAACAGAGGCCCAGAAAACGTCGAAGTGCCTTCTTGTCGGTTGGGCGCGGAAAACTGGAGACGGCAGCAGTCTTGTCGGGCTCCGGGAGAACGCCTTGTGCGCTGACAACATGGCCAAGGAAGCGAAGTTCCTTGAAACCAAAATGACATTTCTCGGGCTTGATCGTTAGTTGCGCGCATTTCAGGGCTCGAAGCACGATGCGCAGCCGGTCCAAGTGTTGATCGAAGGTAGGCGAGAAAATGACGACGTCGTCCAAGTACACCAAGCAAGACTGCCACTTCAGACCGGATAAAACGGTGTCCATCATACGCTGGAACGTGGCCGGCGCCGAGCACAGACCAAACGGGAGCACCTTGAACTCGTATAAACCGTCTGGAGTCACGAAAGCCGTCTTCTCTCGGTCTCTCTGGTCCACCTCTATCTGCCAGTATCCGCTTTTGAGATCTAATGAGGAGAAGAACCTGGCGTCACGTAATCGGTCGAGGGCATCGTCAATCCTGGGAAGCGGATAAACGTCCTTTTTGGTCACGTTGTTTAGTTTCCGGTAATCAACACAGAATCTCAAGGTGCCGTCTTTCTTTTTGACAAGGACCACGGGCGACGCCCATGGGCTTGTTGACGGCTGAATAACATCGTCTGCAAGCATTTCATCGACTTGCGTTTTAATGGCTTCGCGTTCCTTAGGAGAAACACGGTATGGGCGCTGGCATACAGGCGGCGTGGCCTCGTCTGTGATGATGCGATGCTTGGCGACAGGTGTACGACCGACCCTGGAGCTGGTGGCGAAGCAATCTGCAAAATCTGCTAGAAGAGCAGACAGAAGATTCTTCTGCTCAGGTGCCAAGTCCGGGTTGATTTTCACGGTCTGCAGGGCGTGGCATGGTGCGGCCTCGTCTTGAGGGCTGGCCCCGACGGCGCATAAATCAGGCAACACAGTAACTTCGTGAAGTAAGGCAACAGCCGTGTCCCTGGCGAGGTGCTGAACCTCGTTGGCGAAGTTCGTGAGTAGGACACTAGTACAACCGTTATGCAACTGGACGAGGCCTCGAGCGACGGCTATTCCCTTCGCGAGCAGCAGCGGGAGGTGGCTATCCGCGATACCCTCGTAATCGTGGAACAAGTCATGTCTCACGAGAACCAGGACGCTAGGCCGTGGTGGCACCATCACGTCATCGTCGACTATACGCAGAGCGTTGATTCCCGGATCTCTGTCGGTATGCGCCACGGCCTGTTTCGTCGAGAACGTGATCCGGGCTTCGTTCAGATCAATGACAGCGCCGTTCGTCTGCCGTTCGTCGAACACTCGGACAGTACCACGAATTCACAGACGTACAGAAAACCACGGATGCCGACCCTTGCAGTACACTTGCCAGCAGGGGTAATCAGGTGACTCCCAGCAGTACGAATGCTCGGCCCAGACCATCGCGTCAAAACTTTCTTTAATTCTTGGGCGAGGGCACGGCTCATTACGGAGTAATCGGCACCGGTGTCGAGTAAGGCGGAGACGTCGACTCCATCAATTGTTACGTACAAATCGGAGGTAGCGTGTCGGATGCTGTCGCTACCTGCCCCCAGCGAAATGGCGTATCGGCGTGATGGTGGCGGAGGATCTTCACATTTCCCTACAGCAGCGGCCTTGCCTCCGGAGGCCGCCGGCATTAGTTTTCCCGGCGTGGGCTGGGCGAACGGCGTCCGGAATAGCTTTGCGCTCCGCGGGGACTTCCGCGAGAACGGTAGCGCATTGGGGACGGTGATCGAGACCCGCGGCGACCAGATGTGACGAGATTCTGCCGCTCCAATCGGTGAGAGGCTATCTCAAGTGGCCTTTCGCCATTGCGAGGGCAGGGGTCGTCCGGGGCGAAACCCCGCAGGCCCACGCGGCGGTACGGGCACGTCCTATAGAGGTGACCCGCCTCGCCACAATGATAACCGAGGGGCCGACGGTCTGGGGCCCGCCACACTTGACTCTTACGCGTCCGCTCGTAGGCTGGCAGAGCGGGGTCACGAGGGGGACCCGGTGGCCGCACTGATGGAGCCGCGGCATTGATGGTGTAGCCCGACGTCGGAGCTTGACGGAGTACAGACGCGTACGTGGGTCTTGCGTCAAGCTGGAGGGGTACCTCAGATGCTTGTTGTTGGGCTGCGAGGCGCACCTCGTCGCGGACGACGTCAGTCAGCGACGCGAAGGATGGCATGTTAGAAGGCGCCCGAAGGGCTTGGAGTTCCTCCCGGACGACGGAACGGATGAGTTCGCGTAAGTCGTCCGGGGCGCTTCCGAGATGCATAGAACAGTCTGGCCCGAAGGCGTTGACGTCACGATTGTATTGGCGGGCTCGTTGCTGTAGAGTCTTCTCCATGGTGGCCGCCTCGCTGAGAAACTCGGCCACAGTGCGCGGTGGGCTGCGCACGAGTCCCGCGAATAGCTCCTGCTTGACACCACGCATTAAATGGCGAAGCTTCTTGTCTTCCGACATAGAGGGGTCCGCGCGCTTGAAAAGGCGGGTCATGTCCTCAAAGAACATGCGGACACTCTCGTTCGGGCGCTGGTTGCGCGAGTGTAGCGCAGCTTCAGCTCGCTCCCGGCGGTCGGCGTTTGGAAAAGTGGCGAGCAGGTTGCGGCAGAAGGCCTCCCAGGGTGGAAACGAAGCCTCATGGTTTTCGAACCATGTCCGCGCCGACTCTTCGAGAGCGAAATACACGTTGTGGAGCTTCCGCTCATCGCTCCACCCGTTGTAACGGGCGACACGCTCGAATGTCTCGAGCCAGTCCTCGGCGTCCTCGAACACGTCGCCATGAAAAGACGGGGGTGTTCGTGGCTGCTGGCACAGGATGTGAGCTGGGAGCCTACTCTCAGTTGACATGGCAGCTGGCTCCTCCGACGTCCGAGGCTGTGTCGTCCTGGTGGCTGCCGGAAGGGGTCCGAACTCTGGGGACTCTCCTCGCAGGCGGCGGCCGCGGCGCTGGTGGACCGGGGTGAGATCCGTGATCACAGGTGGGCTGCGCGGGACTGGAAGCGTACCCAGCACTGCCTCCACCAGATTTGTAACGAATAGTACACCAAAAGCACTCGGGGACCAAGGAGCTACACAGCCGGTAGAGCGAGCACGAGCAGGAAGAAGATTTTCTTCGTCCTCTGCTTCTATCGCCTGAGTTCCCTTCGTCCTCCTCTTCTATCACCTGTGTCAATATACAAACTATTTACATAATAAGAAATGTGTACAGGTTGCGCGCGTGATTAGTTCCTGCTAATTGCTGAGCTCAAATTCGCCGATCACGTTTTACAATATACCCGGTGTTTAAGGTAAGCCCGCCACGAATTTTTAAAAGTAGGCTTTTTGAGGCATGAAAACATCTGGGCGCAATATACCTGGGTTGGCGGACATCAGGAAACAGGTAAATCGTGTTAACTATTGCTAGCTGATTAGCGATTTCTGATAATTCACTTCTTAACTATTAGAGTTAGACTCTCGTTGCAATTAGAAATTTGTACTCGGCCGTTAGTAATAGCTATATCAGTTTTTAGAATTTCGGGAACGTGACTAGCCTCGGCGCTGTGGCTAAAGGAATTTTCGCTATCACGCGCCAAAAGACGTGCGCTTTGGAAAAGCGTCCGGCTCCACCGATCGTAAAGCAACGGCCCGCTCAGTGGACTTCGCACCGTGGCGCATGTGCCACGTGACCTTCTCTCTTACGTGTTGGCTGCAGAAAAAAAAAATGAAAATTGGTTTTGGAAAAATGAGAGGCTCAGTAACTGCCTGTTTTCTCAGTAGACATCTCAACCACGCCGTGGGGGAAGGGAAGAAGGTGGGAGTGAAAAAAAGGAGGTGGCGCCATAGTGGAGGACTCCGGATTAACATCTACCACACGGGGATCTTTACCGTGAACTGGAATCGTAACACATGGCCGCCCTTTGCGTTTCGCCTCCATTGAAACGCGGTCGCCGCGGCCGGATTAAACTCGGATACACCGGCTCAAGCGCTCCAACCACTGCGCCATCACGGTGGGTTGGCTGTAACAGCGAGCAGCGACAAGCACCGCGCTTTTTCGAAAGCGCACGTCCTTTCGCGCGTGATAGCGAAAATCCCTTGAGCTGCAGCGCCGAGGCTAACCGCTTTTCCGAAATTTTAAGAACTCAATTGCCTGTTAGTAACGGCTGGCTGCAAGTTTCTAATTGCATCCAGGCGCCTAATTCTAATAGTTAAAAGGTTAAATATCAGAAACTGGCTAATCAGCGAACTAGTTAACATGGTTTACCCGCATGCAAGAAGGAAAGCTTCGGAGAGACCCTCGTTATTAAATCCGCACTCCAAAAGGTGTGCCGGATGTCACGCGCTTTCGCAAAGACTACTGGGAGTCTTTGGCCGACGGCGTAGCCAATGGTCAAGCTGGGCTAGCTCGGCGCAGCGGCGTCGTCTGCTATTCTGTCTGCTGCGCATGCGCAAGCGCGCCGAGCCGGCGGCCAAGTAGGATGGGTGGGCAGCAGGGGGAGCGGCTTCAATAAATGTGAAGCAACCCCTCTCCTAGGCTCTTGCCCTCCTTCGAGGTTTACCGGTCATCTGATGTCCGCCAACACTGGTATTACCGTGCCGCAAAACTGACTTGATACCTCAAAAACCCTATTTTTAAAAATTAGCGACGGTCTTCCCTCAAACAGCTTCTATAAAGCAATGTCTGCGCTACCGGACACCTGAAGGGGTAGAGACACCAAAATTTTCGTAGTATATTGGTGTTTTAGAATGATGCGTAAAGCATGAACTAGCCTTCAAGAAATGTTCTCGCAAGTTATGATTCGCCACGTGAAATTCGCATGAACTAAATTTATTCTTCCATGCACTTTCGGTTTCAGCTGTCCAAAGACGGTTTCGACATCACGGCTGAGCACCAGATCACGTGAGGTATTTAAAAACTGCAATACAATGGCTGTGTGACTCTTTCAAAGGCAGGCTGAACCTCACGATAACCTGGTCCACACTGAGATGTCTGATGGACACAGGAAAGAGCAAAACGGAGCACAAAGCAAATCTGTTGAAGGCCATGCACAGCTTACAAGGGGAGCGAAAGGGAGCTCATTGCAGAACTTAAAAGGAGATAGTACATACAATCGGAGGGTGTCGGTCTGGACATGGAAGAATACACGGGCACACAGAATGAGGAAATGGACCAGGAGATCACAACCTGGGAGGTGCGTGCCGCACTCGTGGACATGAGGAGGGATATCTGCCCTGGCAGAGATCGGGTGACCACCAGAATGATAGCTAACTTGGACGACAAGTCCTTGGAGGCTATCACGGAATTCTTTAACAAATGCTGGTCGGAAGGAAAAATTCGAGAGGAATGGAAGGTGGCAGAAGTTCTGTTCATTGCGAAACCCGGTAAAGAGATCGGTATCGATAATTTGAAGTCAATACCGCTAACGTCATGCACTGGCAAGTTGATGGAAAAATTTATATATAAAAGAATTTACAGACATTTAGATAAATGTGGCCTCTTCCCAAACACGATGTTTGGGTACAGACCAAACCTTTGACTCAAGATGTACTTTTGAGCTAATAGAAGAAATCATTTACAACCTAGAGGCTATCCGACCAGGGAAAATCTATCATTAGACCTCAAATGTGCATTTGAAAATGTTAAACATGATTTCATACTCAAAAATATACAGGACTGCAATTGCGGTGCAAGGAAGCATAATTATATCTAAGAATTTCTCTCTAAGAGTTATGGCTCAATGTCGGAGCAGTAAAGTCGGAGTTCGCGCGGCTGCGAAGTAGGGGAACACCGCAAGGGGCAGTGCTGTCCCGTTTGCTCTTCAACATTGCACTATTAGGACTACCGAGTAGGTTTGACAGCGTACAGGGCGTCAAGCACGAGCTGCATACTGACGACATTACGATTTCGACCTACGGAGGGTCAATTGGGAGCATGCAGGAAAGACTACAATATGCGGCGGATACCGTGCAAGAATACGCTAATAGTTGTTGTCTCCCATGCGCACCCAACAAATCGGAGTTACTAATATTTAGGAAGAAAGGAGACTCTGATCCTGTTGTAGTATTTGAGGGGGGAGCGCAAATTCAGGAGGTGGCACTTGGAAAACTTTAGGTCTGTTAATAGACGCCAAGAGCAACAATGCGGAAATGATAGGGCGATTGCAGGCAACAACTGAGCAAGTGGCGAGAATGATTATTAGGGTATCAAGCTACAAGCATGGACTTAAATAAAAATGAACCATAAAGTTAATACAGGCTGTTATTGTGAGCAGGATAGCTTACACAGCACCTAAATCTGAAAAGGAAGAAAAGTGAGAAAAACAAGCTGGACGTCATAATACGCAGAATATATAAAAGCACACTTGGTATCCAGGCCAGCGCAGGAACAGAACGATGACTAAACGCGCAAATAGAATACTCAGAACTAAAGAAGATACAGACCTTAAATCCATAGTCATATGGATTCCACGACACTCTGGGGCTGTTGGAGACAAAGGCGCTCACGCCGCTGCCCGCGCGCTATTACCCCTGGTCCCCCAACGTTCTAAGGAACATAAGTAATTCTGAACCATTATTAAGCATAAGCCGAACCACACAAAAATCTAAACAGAGAGCAAGGGGTCATTTCTAGGAAACTGCGATCGAATACTTATATAAATCCTGTAAAATTCAAGCATATGTTTCCAAATTCGTAAGATCTACAGTGCGCCTTCTGCGGTAAAATGGCCGACTTATGCCATATATCATGGGCATGCCGTAGAAACCCAGCTATACCAAGAATCAATAACCCATCAACTATGGACTGGGAAGCGGCGCTGTCCAGCCCACATTCGGACGACCAGCTTTCGCTGGTGAACCGGGCAAGAGCGGCGGCAATAGCTGATAGGCTGCTGGAATGAGGGCCCCAGGTCCCCCAACGTTCTAAGGAACATAAGTAATTCTGAACCACTCTTAAGCTGCAGGGATTTACTTCAACATTTGAGATTAACGAGGAAAGCATACACCGAACCGCACAAATCTAAAC
Source organism: Amblyomma americanum (assembly GCF_052857255.1). Lineage (NCBI taxonomy): Eukaryota > Metazoa > Arthropoda > Arachnida > Ixodida > Ixodidae > Amblyomma > Amblyomma americanum. The sequence goes on from NC_135497.1 coordinate 89,789,720, forward strand.
AAGGGGCAAGGGGTCATTTCAAGGAAATGGCAATCGACTACTTATATAAATCCTCTAAATACAGGCATATGTTTTCAAATTCGTACGATCCACAGTGCGCCTTCTGCGGTGAAGTGGCAGACTTATACCACATAACATGCGCATGCCTGAAAACCCCAGCTATACCAAGAATCAATAACTCATCAACTGTGGACTGGGAGGCGACGCTGTCCAGCCCACATTCAGACGACCACCTTTCGCTGGTGAACCGGGCAAGAGCGGCGACAATAGCTAACGGGCTCCTGGAGTGAGGGCCGACCCAAACATTCTATGCATTAAACGTTTTTCTCTTTCTCTTTGTACAAGAGTTTTGTTCACTTGCTTCCATTAAGACTTCTGGAGCAGTTTAGCTCGAGAGTTGAATGAAAACGATAAAGCAGCGGTTATATCGCAGTTTTTGTATACTTCACGTGATTTCATACTCGTGACGACACAATCACCTACAGGGGGAAAAATTGAATAACAAATTATTTTAGTACCGCCTAATTCCACGTAGTTGTCCATGCTTACTAATTGCGCACACCTCATGCAAGAGCAAAAACGCACTCCGAAAAATTCGGTGTCGGCACTACTTTAACATAGGCTCACGCAGAACTCTAAACGAAGAAGAAACTGAAGGAAGTCAAATGCAATGCGTTGACAACTGCTGACTGCTCATATAGCATACAAAACAAACACCGCTTGTCACGCGAGTGTGGCCCCTTATACATTTCACGATGGAAATGTTTGTAGTTGCATCTGATGAACTAAATGCGCGATATTCATGTTCAGTCTTTATTCACCATTCCGGTGAAAAACGTTCCAGGTTTCACAAGCGACATGGAGGGGAAAGTCTAGCAGAATGCGAGCGCGATGTGGACTAGTCGCGATGATGATGCACTTCAAAAATAGTGCGCGGTTTAAAGAAACTTTCCGTGAACAACGCATTAACATGCTGAAGAAAATATTGCCGCCTGTATGCAGTCAACCAAACACAAGATAGATCTCTTCAAAAACAATGTCCGAGTTAACGGAGCTCTTTGAAGACGTTGCAAGTGAGCTCTGTGGCACTGTGCATGAGCTTCGAAAAGTTCATTTGTAATAGACGTAGATGTTCAAACGTTGCGACGAAGAAATAACGCTCATGTAATTAACTTAAATGAACAATACAGCGTTTCAGCGCACCTTTGAAGGCGTTATGAGCGCAGAGTAAGTTACATGAGACATGAAATGGCCCATAATTACCAACACAGTCATTCTCATCGCGCCGAGCACAGAAGGATTCCGCGGTGCTCTAAAAATGTCTTTGTTATCCTATATAGTTGAAGTGAGCAGTCACACAGCTGCTGCGGGAAGTAATGGTGAATGACTTCTACAGTAGTGGGAATAAACACTTTAGAAAATGTTTATAGAAGTTGCCCGACGAGTTAGCCCTCGCATTAACTCAACACTCCACGTTTCCAAAGCGCCTTCTTTGACGAGTTTGCTACTTGGTCGGTTGCTTGTGGCCTCTCGACACCATCATCCTGCGGGGTGTTGGAATAGCAAGCACAACCAAGATGAGGCAAGCACGGGCGCCGGATGGCAACAAGGGCTTGGTGCTGCTGTCGGAGGGCATCCTGCGGCCGCCGTACTTTTACCCCAACGTCGTCGTGACTTTCAACTCCGGCGGCCGCGACGCACCCACGCTGGTCAGAGTGGCGCACAAGTTCTTCCTTGTCTTGAACGCCACCGAGGGCATGCTGCAGCCGCCTTACTTTGACCCCAACGTTGTAGTTACTGTCAATTTCGGCGGCCAGGACGCACCCACACTGGTCAGAGTTGCGCACAAGTTCTTCCTTGTCTTTAACGCCACCGAGGGCATGCTGCAGCCGCCTTACTTTGACCCCAACGTTGTAGTTACTGTCAATTTCGGCGGCCAGGACGCACCCACACTGGTCAGAGTTGCGCACAAGTTCTTCCTTGTCTTTAACGCCACCGAGGGCATGCTGCAGACGCCTTACTTTGACCCCAACGTTGTAGTTACTGTCAATTTCGGCGGCCAGGACGCACCCACACTGGTCAGAGTTGCGCACAAGTTCTTCCTTGTCTTTAACGCCACCGAGGGCATGCTGCAGACGCCTTACTTTGACCCCAACGTTGTAGTTACTGTCAATTTCGGCGGCCAGGACGCACCCACACTGGTCAGAGTTGCGCACAAGTTCTTCCTTGTCTTTAACGCCACCGAGGGCATCCTGCAGCCGCCTTACTTTGACCCCAACGTTGTAGTTACTGTCAATTTCGGCGGCCAGGACGCACCCACACTGGTCAGAGTTGCGCACAAGTTCTTCCTTGTCTTTAACGCCACCGAGGGCATGCTGCAGACGCCTTACTTTGACCCCAACGTTGTAGTTACTGTCAATTTCGGCGGCCAGGACGCACCCACACTGGTCAGAGTTGCGCACAAGTTCTTCCTTGTCTTTAACGCCACCGAGGGCATCCTGCAGCCGCCTTACTTTGACCCCAACGTTGTAGTTACTGTCAATTTCGGCGGCCGGGACGCACCCACGCTGGTCAGAGTTGCGCACAAGTTTTTCCTTGTCTTGAACGCCACCGAGGGCATGCTGCAGCCGCCTTACTTTGACCCCAACGTTGTAGTTACTGTCAATTTCGGCGGCCGGGACGCACCCACGCTGGTCAGAGTGGCGCACAAGTTCTTCCTTGTCTTGAACGCCACCGAGGGCATGCTGCAGCCGCCTTACTTTGACCCCAACGTTGTAGTTACTGTCAATTTCGGCGGCCAGGACGCACCCACACTGGTCAGAGTTGCGCACAAGTTCTTCCTTGTCTTTAACGCCACCGAGGGCATCCTGCAGCCGCCTTACTTTGACCCCAACGTTGTAGTTACTGTCAATTTCGGCGGCCGGGACGCACCCACGCTGGTCAGAGTTGCGCACAAGTTCTTCCTTGTCTTGAACGCCACCGAGGGCATCCTGCAGCCGCCTTACTTTGACCCCAACGTTGTAGTTACTGTCAATTTCGGCGGCCAGGACGCACCCACACTGGTCAGAGTTGCGCACAAGTTCTTCCTTGTCTTTAACGCCACCGAGGGCATGCTGCAGCCGCCTTACTTTGACCCCAACGTTGTAGTTACTGTCAATTTCGGCGGCCGGGACGCACCCACGCTGGTCAGAGTTGCGCACAAGTTTTTCCTTGTCTTGAACGCCACCGAGGGCATCCTGCAGCCGCCTTACTTTGACCCCAACGTTGTAGTTACTGTCAATTTCGGCGGCCGGGACGCACCCACGCTGGTCAGAGTGGCGCACAAGTTCTTCCTTGTCTTGAACGCCACCGAGGGCATGCTGCAGCCGCCTTACTTTGACCCCAACGTTGTAGTTACTGTCAATTTCGGCGGCCGGGACGCACCCACGCTGGTCAGAGTGGCGCACAAGTTCTTCCTTGTCTTGAACGCCACCGAGGGCATGCTGCAGCCGCCTTACTTTGACCCCAACGTTGTAGTTACTGTCAATTTCGGCGGCCGGGACGCACCCACGCTGGTCAGAGTTGCGCACAAGTTTTTCCTTGTCTTGAACGCCACCGAGGGCATCCTGCAGCCGCCTTACTTTGACCCCAACGTTGTAGTTACTGTCAATTTCGGCGGCCGGGACGCACCCACGCTGGTCAGAGTGGCGCACAAGTTTTTCCTTGTCTTGAACGCCACCGAGGGCATGCTGCAGCCGCCTTACTTTGACCCCAACGTTGTAGTTACTGTCAATTTCGGCGGCCGGGACGCACCCACGCTGGTCAGAGTGGCGCACAAGTTCTTCCTTGTCTTGAACGCCACCGAGGGCATGCTGCAGCCGCCTTACTTTGACCCCAACGTTGTAGTTACTGTCAATTTCGGCGGCCAGGACGCACCCACACTGGTCAGAGTTGCGCACAAGTTCTTCCTTGTCTTTAACGCCACCGAGGGCATCCTGCAGCCGCCTTACTTTGACCCCAACGTTGTAGTTACTGTCAATTTCGGCGGCCGGGACGCACCCACGCTGGTCAGAGTTGCGCACAAGTTCTTCCTTGTCTTTAACGCCACCGAGGGCATCCTGCAGCCGCCTTACTTTGACCCCAACGTTGTAGTTACTGTCAATTTCGGCGGCCAGGACGCACCCACACTGGTCAGAGTTGCGCACAAGTTCTTCCTTGTCTTTAACGCCACCGAGGGCATGCTGCAGCCGCCTTACTTTGACCCCAACGTTGTAGTTACTGTCAATTTCGGCGGCCGGGACGCACCCACGCTGGTCAGAGTTGCGCACAAGTTTTTCCTTGTCTTGAACGCCACCGAGGGCATCCTGCAGCCGCCTTACTTTGACCCCAACGTTGTAGTTACTGTCAATTTCGGCGGCCGGGACGCACCCACGCTGGTCAGAGTGGCGCACAAGTTCTTCCTTGTCTTGAACGCCACCGAGGGCATGCTGCAGCCGCCTTACTTTGACCCCAACGTTGTAGTTACTGTCAATTTCGGCGGCCAGGACGCACCCACACTGGTCAGAGTTGCGCACAAGTTCTTCCTTGTCTTTAACGCCACCGAGGGCATCCTGCAGCCGCCTTACTTTGACCCCAACGTTGTAGTTACTGTCAATTTCGGCGGCCGGGACGCACCCACGCTGGTCAGAGTTGCGCACAAGTTTTTCCTTGTCTTGAACGCCACCGAGGGCATCCTGCAGCCGCCTTACTTTGACCCCAACGTTGTAGTTACTGTCAATTTCGGCGGCCGGGACGCACCCACGCTGGTCAGAGTTGCGCACAAGTTCTTCCTTGTCTTGAGCGCCACCGAGGGCATCCTGCAGCCGCCTTACTTTAACCCCAACGTTGTAGTTACTGTCAGCTCCGGCGACCGGGACGCACCCACACTGGTCGGAGTGGCGCACAAGTTCTTCCTCGTCTTGAGCGCCAGCGGGGGCATCCTGCAGCCGCCTTACTTTAACCCCAACGTTGTAGTTACTGTCAGCTCCGGCGACCGGGACGCACCCACACTGGTCGGAGTGGCGCACAAGTTCTTCCTCGTCTTGAGCGCCAGCGGGGGCATCCTGCAGCCGCCTTACTTTGACCCCAACGTTGTAGTTACTGTCAATTTCGGCGGCCGGGACGCACCCACGCTGGTCAGAGTTGCGCACAAGTTTTTCCTTGTCTTGAACGCCACCGAGGGCATCCTGCAGCCGCCTTACTTTGACCCCAACGTTGTAGTTACTGTCAATTTCGGCGGCCGGGACGCACCCACGCTGGTCAGAGTGGCGCACAAGTTCTTCCTTGTCTTGAACGCCACCGAGGGCATGCTGCAGCCGCCTTACTTTGACCCCAACGTTGTAGTTACTGTCAATTTCGGCGGCCAGGACGCACCCACACTGGTCAGAGTTGCGCACAAGTTCTTCCTTGTCTTTAACGCCACCGAGGGCATCCTGCAGCCGCCTTACTTTGACCCCAACGTTGTAGTTACTGTCAATTTCGGCGGCCGGGACGCACCCACGCTGGTCAGAGTTGCGCACAAGTTTTTCCTTGTCTTGAACGCCACCGAGGGCATCCTGCAGCCGCCTTACTTTGACCCCAACGTTGTAGTTACTGTCAATTTCGGCGGCCGGGACGCACCCACGCTGGTCAGAGTTGCGCACAAGTTCTTCCTTGTCTTGAACGCCACCGAGGGCATCCTGCAGCCGCCTTACTTTAACCCCAACGTTGTAGTTACTGTCAGCTCCGGCGACCGGGACGCACCCACACTGGTCGGAGTGGCGCACAAGTTCTTCCTCGTCTTGAGCGCCAGCGGGGGCATCCTGCAGCCGCCTTACTTTGACCCCAACGTCCTGGTGACTTTCAACTCCGGCGGCCGGGACGCACCCACGCTGGTCAGAGTGGTGTAAAAGTTCTTCCTCGTATTGAACGCCACCGAGGGCATCCTGCAGCCGCCTTACTTTGACCCCAACGTTGTAGTTACTGTCAATTTCGGCGGCCAGGACGCACCCACGCTGGTCAGAGTGGCGCACAAGTTCTTCCTTGTCTTGAACGCCACCGAGGGCATCCTGCAGCCGCCTTACTTTAACCCCAACGTTGTAGTTACTGTCAGCTCCGGCGACCGGGACGCACCCACACTGGTCGGAGTGGCGCACAAGTTCTTCCTCGTCTTGAGCGCCAGCGGGGGCATCCTGCAGCCGCCTTACTTTGGCCCCAACGTCCTGGTGACTTTCAACTCCGGCGGCCAGGACGCACCCACGCTGGTCAGAGTGGTGTAAAAGTTCTTCCTCGTATTGAACGCCACCGAGGGCATCCTGCAGCCGCCTTACTTTGACCCCAACGTTGTAGTTACTGTCAATTTCGGCGGCCGGGACGCACCCACGCTGGTCAGAGTTGCGCACAAGTTCTTCCTTGTCTTGAACGCCACCGAGGGCATCCTGCAGCCGCCTTACTTTAACCCCAACGTTGTAGTTACTGTCAGCTCCGGCGACCGGGACGCACCCACACTGGTCGGAGTGGCGCACAAGTTCTTCCTCGTCTTGAGCGCCAGCGGGGGCATCCTGCAGCCGCCTTACTTTGGCCCCAACGTCCTGGTGACTGTCAACTCCGGCAGCCAGGACGCACCCACGCTGGCCAGAATGGCGCACAAGTTCTTCCTGCAGCCACCGTACTTCGACCTCAACGTGACGCTGAAAATGAGCTTCGGCAACCGAGGCGCACTCGTACTGCTCGGAGTGGTCCACAAGTTCCTCCTTGTCTTTAATGCCAGCAACGCCGAGGGACAAATGTGTACTCCGTGCATTTCCAGCAGGGACTACAGCTAGCTGCAAGTGTCGTGCAGCAGACTGGACGTGTTCCACGACAAGGACAGCAACTTGTTCGTCTTGTTCGATGCCACCAAGGCCAGTTGACGAAATCAAACTTAATGAATCAGTAATATGGTCTTTTTCTGGCGGGAGGCATCGTGGAGATGGTTCGACGAGGCACAACAGCAGGTCCACAAATCTTTTGTCCTGCTGGATTCCGGCGAGAAGAGGTGACGCGAGCGCATTCGGTGTATTGATAACAGGGTCCACGGCTGGGAGGAGTCGAGCAGCAGACGCGACGAGGCCCAGCAGCAGGCCCGCAAGTTCTACCTCGTCTTGTTTGAAATCAAGCGCAGTGGGTGTACCAAAGATATATGTCGCTTGGAGCAGAATTTTGGCGCTCTTGAGCGAGGTCATGTAGCAGGTAAGCGAGTTCTTAAACGGTTGCAAAACCTGCTGTTGCCAACACACCAGGTGTAACAAGGACATGAGCTGCAACGTGGTCAGCGAGGAGGAACTTGCCTTGGTTCAGGCCTTGAGCATCAAGTATCAACAAGGGCTCCATTCCAAAGGGGATGTCACGCCCGTCGTTGAGTCCGGTATCTATGACTTGTTCATGCCAGCCAGCGCGCTTCTCCCTAACGTCATGGTTGAGTGTCTCGCACTGATTAAGCTTGGCAAGAAGGCTGTTCTGCGCAAAATCGAGACCGCGTTCCAGAACGTTATGCACTCCATCGCAGACAGGACGAGCGCCTACTTCGATTGTAAACCGAGGGCGGATTCTGTCCAGGACTAGCCACTCCTCCAGTAACCACGCAAAGAGCGCGATGAGGCTCCACGGCGACGGTGCCAGTTGCCGCTCATACCTGCAGGAGTTGGGCTGCTCCATCGGGACAGCAGGCATGTATAGCAACTTCCGGTAGACCGGGAACGCTTCACCGAGGGCCGCAATCTTGCGCCGCGCTGGTCTCCAACGAGAAGGGCTCCGCAGATACGTCAAGTCTCAACGTTGTCCTCTCCTCAGAAGGACCTCGCGGCCATCTTCGGTTGTACAGCGTGTACTGCTTCTTCAGTTGGCGCCATCGAAGAGGAAAGCAGCAAAGTCTGAAGCTTTGCGGGTGTGTAGCGATTCGCGGGGATTTCGCAGAGGTGACTAGCCTAAACGCAGTTCGAGGAGGCGCGCGTCGCGTGATGCGCGAGAGTGGTGCGAGCTTCATTCATCCTTTTCATCGTCGTGCTGTCTTTGCAGCAGGGAAGTTTGTTGATTGGAAACTTGGTTTTGTTGGAAAGGAATTGGCGTAGTATATGTCTCACATTTCGGCGGACACCTGAACCGAGTTTGTTCATTCTTTCCATGATTTATTTGCCGAGATTTGTTCACTGTGTATCTTGCTCATTTAAGTTGCTTCCTGACAGAGAAATTTCCTGCGATATTGCACTTAGGGACAGAACCAGACTAAACGAGAGCAGTCAGCGTCGATTAGAATATTGCAAGCTGCCGTCCTTCCACAAAAGATTCCTTGAACATGGAGGGGGGTTGCTGTGCTAGGTTCATGAAGCAAGCGTTGCTTTAATAAAGTTGGCGCGTAGAGGAATACAGTTGCCTAAAATAAATGCTCATTTATTTTTCAAATAGAAAACTTAGACGCAAGTTCTACGCATTTGCTTGTATTTCACAAGGTTGTCAAGTCCGGCCGGATAAGTTCTGAGGCCTGACACCCTCTCCAAGCTACCCTGCCAGCTGGCACTCGATCGCCCGCAGCCCACCGAGCAGGCCAGCTCATCGACCACTTCTGCTAGCCGACAGTTTCTGACCACCCTCAGCGCCTGTCAGCACAGCCAGCGCGTCCGACTACATGTGATGGGCCGGTAGAGTTTTATGAATGATGCTTGCAGGCTTCTACTCCCGTGTGGCACGACTGCCCGACAGAAACCTCTTTCCTCTCCCCCACCCCCTCCCTACGATCGCAGCCTTATGCATCCACTTCGCCAGCCCAGCTCGCGCATTTTCAGAGTGGCCACTGCCTAATGCCGCAATCGATATTGCACATATATTGCGGCAGCGCGTGCTAATACCGTGTGATGTTCATGCGCAGTCATTTTATTATTGAAAGAAACACGTTACCTGCCCACTCAGGTGATTTCCGTGGCCAGAACAGCCAGCGCTGAAAATGGTGTCCTGCGCATGCGGATATTATAGGCCAAATCAAGCCGCTGCATGGTTCCAGCATGCGTGTGCATTTTGAAATTTTCATGCAGTTCTTGAAATAAACGCATAATGCGTACATTCATGCTCCTTTTTCTCGGCTAGTCCGTGATCCAGTAGCTCAGTTTATTCGCGAGCCACAAGCTATATATGATACACGCGGTAATACCGCTAACTGCCGCCACATACGTTTAATATCGCTTGTGGCTCGCAAATAAACAGAATTGAGCACTGGTTAGCAGAGGAGAAGAAGCTTGAATGTATGCAGAACGCGTTTATTTCAAGGACTGCTTACGAATATCATTGCTTAAACATGAGCTGGGCCCATGCACCGGCAGATTTCGCCTGTGGTACCCGCATTCACGGGGTATCTATTAAGCTGTGTACCATTGAGTAGTGCTGAGCCCATTGCGCTGTGTTTCGCTGTTTGGCCCGGAAGATACCTAAGTGGACAAATAACGCGTTTATTTCAATATATTTTTTATTGCAAACGAAGGTTCGCGGCAATAGCGTGCGCTGACTCTCATGCGAAGATCACGGCGTAGCAGCGCACAATTCTGGCCTCGGAAGCCGCGAGGGGGAGAGAAAAAAATGCTGGGGTGCAGAGGTGTGAGAATAAGCCGCAGTGTTCAGTGGAGGGAGGGGGAGAAACGGTGATGACGATGATGTGTAATTTTAAGGCACAAGGGCAGCTTTGGCCAAAAAGCGGTTATTTTTAACACACGATGTGGTAAGCAATCCGTTTTCAAAGAATTTCACCCCGGAGATCCTGAGCACCAGGCCAGTGGAAAGCGTCTGCCCATTGTACAACCAGTGGGTACCCGATGACACTGTTGCTCGAACCCCGCACTTCCCGCGCCCGAGGCGAATTCGAGGGGTGGAAAGAGAGGTTGCAGAGGTTGTTTTTTAGGAGCCTAGCAGCGTTTACAGCCAAAGCTAAATTTCACGCGTAACACGGCAACATTAAGGGAGCCGGAGGACGGGTAGTGTTAACGAAGCCCTTCCAAATTCCCCCCCCCCCCCTACATGTGCCAGCCGGTGTTCCCATTGCGAGACAATCGCTTTCCCGCTGTATAAGCGTATTGATCCCTTGTGCATTTCCTTTTGTGCTTGATGTCATATTTCCGTCATGCTAATAGCCATGCTAATACACTTGTTTATTGCGTGTAGATGCACTAGTCGTCTGACCGAGGCTCTCGACTGGACCTGTGCCGTATTATGCCAGCTTATTGGCAATATGCTGTTGCCAAATAAACTTGAATTAGATACGAACAAACCAGATCAAGTTTGCACTACATTCACAAAAGAGCTCAATCTGGCACATATGGGAATTTAGGAATGCCGTATCCTTCCCTGGCCGGCGAGGCGCGCAGTGAAGACGCAGGAAAGCGTGCGCTTTTCTCCTTCCCCACGGGCGAGTAGCCAGAAGGTCCGCTCGAGAGCGCTGCGCCGCTTTCTTCCTCAAATCAGTCGCCAGCGCGCACCGTCAGGCGCCGCCGGAACGGTTGCTGATTGGCCGAAAGTGACAACGGGTAAGTGCGCCGAGATCACCTCGCCAAAAGAGAGATTACTGCCGCGTCGCCCCTTTTCCTCTATCGTCATCAAGAATCACGAACCAATGAAAGGTCGGTGGGTACCGGCCGTGGCCGGGAGAGACTACAGCGAGACGTGACAGCGAGAGGACGTCAGGTAATTACCTCCCTTCTTCCCGCTTTATTGTCGCCATCTTGCCCCATCAACTGCACGACCAAGCCAGACGGCAAGGGTCGCAAATCCAGCAGCCAGCGATTTAGGGAGAACCCAATAAACGTTTGGGTCCCGGGCAAAGCGTCCTGTTCCGTGTCCTGTCCTTATTCGCATTTCCGCTGCGCCGTCATGAGAACTGCCCCGCGTGGTGTGCAACACCTGGAGCTCGGAGTTCACGGCCTAGACCTCAAAGGAGGCTCAACGGCCTAGTAAGAACCCACAATATTTAAAAAAATAAATAAAACACGAACTATAAAAAGAAAACCTAAATGTAACCTACCAACCGCAGTCATCGTTTTATTGCGCCAGGCGCGCTGCCCGCACCATCAAGTAGTGTAGAACAGCATAAATGGCACAGGATCATTTACGTAACAATTACCATGCAGGAAAACCTGATCCCTAACATGACCGTAAGACGCGACTCTACGAGTAAGTTCCCTGCTTTATGACTTCTTACGAATCAAAACTTCACCCATAATTATATATCCCTTTTACATACTCATATATTGGCCGCCTTTCTCTTTCCCCAAGCTCCACCACAGAGTAGCAGGATCATTCTGCCTCAGCCCCTTCAAGTTTCCATGCATCGATTTATTCTCTCTGTCTCAAGTCCTGGCAGCGACCAAGAAATTATCATGTAACCAGCATCGTGCGAATTATGCGGGAGGTGCGGGATTTCATCACGAGTTTCGCCGGGTACCCACCAGCCAGAGCCGTATATTCCCTTCGGGAGAGTTCGGCGGAGGGGCGGGGCCAACAACCATCCAAATTTAGCGGCGGCGCTGTCCGCCATTTTGTGCCGAGGCGCCCGAAGCTCGCCTATGCGGGCGTGCTAGCGCCTCTGGCAAACTTTTACAGAAGAAAATAACCGCAAATAACATGCGTATTTGAACATTCACAGAAAGGTAGTCTTACAGAAGCCGAGTTTAACAGGCTTCAAAGGCAGGATTGCATGGGCGAGTGCCAATGCACTCTGTGTTGCTGTTCGGGGTCGCGTTAGATCTGCAGTTGTGCCCTGCACTTCGGTGTATGCCAGCTTTCTGTACTGCCAGAGTTTATTTTATTTTAACCGCATAAACGAAATAAAAAATTTTTAGCCACTTAGGTATCGTACGTGCGGCATTTCGTTATGTCGGACGCTTATTTAAATTTGTATTAAATTGTATTGATGGAACTATTTATTCGTTCAGCTTAACTGTCCTCTCATTTCTGGCCTGACAGCGTCGCGAAATATGGCAGGGTTTTTTTTGTGCTTATTAAGCTTTCAGTGCTGGCCAGTGAAAAAGTGAAGTGGCGTTTCTTACTCGCAAAAATATACATGATTTACCTGGGTGAGCGTCAGCCCTCCACCCCCAATTTTTTTGCTAGTGTGCAGTGAGACAGTGATAGGGCTTTTATCACTCGACTAGTATTCGTGAACAAACCTGCGAGGTATGCACTTGGTTCATTATTTAAACAGGTTCAATGAAGGGCCCTGGAAAGAGGTCGTCAAAAAAGTAAAAATGACAAAAAAACTGACTGATATATAACATCAATGCCAGTAAAGAATCCTGATTTTGGCTGGTATCATTGAAAGCCACATGGTTATACTTGTTTATGGCTCGGGTAAAAAGAATAATTTGCAATTTGTTCTCAACAGGTATTGTTAGATTCTGTGGTCCAATCACTTTGCAATTTTTGTCAAATTTGTCTAATGCATGTCTTAGAATGGCAGTTTGTCTTATCTATTTAAACCCCTTGAAGGCCGTTCAACACGTGGCCGAAAGGAGGGGGCCAACTGCAAGGCGTAAAAAGAGGCTATTCGATGGCTGCCTCAGAATCAACTGTGCTTGAGTAAAGTACAGCACTTGTGCCGAGATTGTTTCATTCAACGCCAGGATGCATTCTGGACTCTGGATAGGCTTGCAGTTATAAATTTCAGCTTTTAAGCAAGTTAAGATGAGCTTGGAGACACTTGTTTTCATTCAAATACCTTTAGGTACACAAGTGTCCAAAGCATCACCTCCTATCAAAAGATTGTAAGTGCTGAACTAGAGTATACTGCAGTAATGAAACAAAGTCACATAGAAATATTTTATTGCTACATATGCTTACGCATCATCTGAAGGTGTAAAAGCCATTTTAAAAAATTCCTAAAACAAAACACCATGACACGTAATTACAGTAAAATACAAAAGGAGGTCAAACAATAAAAACATCATTTATTGTCTCTTAAGGACCCTGGGTTGGGCAGTATATAAGGGGGGGGGGGGTAATGAGTAAAGTATGCATGTGGTCATCTAATTATACAGCGAAATAAAAAGCAGAGAGGCAAGGTAACGTTATACATTTCAATGGAACCATAGGTAATGAAAGGACAATACAAAAAAAATTACGAAAAGAACACCCATGCAATTATTTTCGCATATGCTTACAAGACATTTAATACAAAATTTTTTATGCACAATTCTTACAAAGACACATGCTAAAAGCTGTACAATCATGGATGTAACACAGATATCACAAACATGACCATCACACAAAGGGAGGAGGTTGATGTATATCCTGATAAGACCGGACTTTGGCTTGTCAGCATTCAAGTTTATTTCTAAAATGCAGGAATTCCCCTCTGACTTAATCTGAAGCCGCAAGGTCGATATTTCTTCCTCCAGAGATTTTTCTCCATGATCTGCATTACTACAGATGCCTGGCCAAATGCGTGTTTAGAAAACAATTACTCATAATACCGGGGTAAAGTACAAGAAAGTTAAAAATTTTGGCCATCACAGTTATGGCCTAGTGGTTTGAGCATCCGGCCCGCATGCAGGAGGTGCAGGGTTTGATCCCCAGTGCCATCTGATACCAACTGGTGATACAAAGGGCACGAGCTTTCCCCTCGCCTGGTGCTCGGCTTTATCAGGGTGAAATGCTTGGGAAATGGTTCTTTGACCCCATCTTGAGAATACTGAAACATTTTGTGCCATAGTGCTCTTTATCTCCATGGAGGTGCCCTTGCACCATAAAAATTCACAATCATCAAAGATTTTGGCACTGGCAACGAGAAGCTGATTTAGACAAGCCAGTTTGTAAGGCTACTGAAAGTGCCCATGTTGTCTCACAGTTCTTGAAAAGCTGGCACACTGGCTATTGAAGTGGTGTTTTACTGTTCTGTAAAACAGATGTGAGTTATGTCTGCAGGGCCTGATAAGGATCTTTGTGACCAACAAAAAACAATCCATAAAGAAACGAAAAGAACCAACAGAATTTCACATACAATTTGCAGCTAGGAAGTGTGTACATTAAGTGAAGTGTTAACAGTATGTGTATTTTCTCTATTGTGAGCATTTTAGGCAGCATTGCGTTCAGTTAGTAGCTTTTATTGTCATTCACATCTATCCCATTTACATTGCGTTTACAAAATAACGCCTTATAGCAATTTTATCCAACTTAGGTTTGTTTGCAATTGTCAGCATAAAAAAATGGGAGTATTACTAATGATCAAAAAAGGGTAAGACAAAACAGTGCTTTACTACTACAAAGCAATAAATGCAATCACTAAATTCAGAGCTGATTAATAATGCAAACAAATACAAGAATACAGCATCAGAAAAATGATTGAAATATAAAAAGTGACATGCAGCATGATAAATCAAGGAATAATTTGGCAATTCATGATTCACATGAGGGAATATATAATTTAGTAGAAAGATGACATGCCAACCAGGTTAATTTTTGAAAAAAAATACGTTTCAAAAGAAAACATTCGACAGAAGTCTGTCTGGTTGGGAAATTAATTTAGTAGAAAGATGACCGACGCCAACCAGGTTAATTTTTGAAAAAAAAAACACGACGTTTCAGGACCGGCTCGGCCCCTTCTTCACGGTGACTACGGGCGAGGTGCAGCTTGGCTTTTTAAGCCCTCGTGTTGAATACCTCCGGGCAATGGCGGCAAACCATGGATGTAAGACGAAGAGAAGTGTCCCAGGGAGCGATTAACATTCCTTTGTGTCTGTTGTATGTGCCACAACTCCAGCAGAAACCTCCTGCACTGGTTAGCTTCGGTCTCCAGTACAATAGTGCTGTCAAAGTCAATTCGGTAGTCACATTCCTCACAGTGTTCGGCCACCGCGCTGCGCTGACAGTTCCTTTGTTGGACGTCCACTTTGTGTTGCCTCATTCTTTCGGCGAAGTTCTTCGTTTCCCCCACGTACGAGGCTGGGCAGAGTGCAGAACAAGCAAGGGAAGCCCCTGTCTCTGGCCAACGTTTAAAAAAATGACCTGGCTTTACCTGGGTCAGTGAAAAACAAATGCCAAATGAAGGCAAGTTCTATAGTTCAAAAGCGTGGCTTTTTGGGCTTGTTGGTGCATGATCAAGCAAGAGACTATAGCGCAGAGTAGACAGGACACAGAAGAAACGAACAACACGAGCGCTAACTTCCAACAAATTTTATTTCGCACATGCAACATATATATACATCAAAGACACGTCATCACCTGTGCTAACAGTACCGTTGCCTCAGAAACAAAAGTTCTTTATCACACAGAAAGATAGAGGGAGTGCTTACACATGTCTCACCCGAAGCATTTATCCTTTCAGCTTCAATTATTAATCGTGTGGTCAGGTCGCTACTTTTTGCTAGCACAGCAGTTTTTTCAAAAATCGGTTTGCACGTTTTAGATGTGCATGAATGAATGTGGTCAACAAGTGATTTCTCTTTCCCGTTCTTGACGTCGCGTGCGTGTTCCATCAATCGCTGATTGAGGCACCTCCCCGTCTGGCCGATGTAATGGCCCGCGCACGACAATGGTATTTTGTATACGACACCTTCAAAGCATGTCACATACGGCTTCTGATGACGAGTCGTGCATCCACGTGTTCTGTTGTTGGTTTTTCCAATCTTGCACAATGAGGAAAGTTTCTTTGGTGCCGAGAATACGAAAGTTGCGTTTGCGCGCTGTCCAAATCTTTTCAGATTGTGAGAAATCTGATGCAAATATGGCAATACAACAAAGCGCTTCCTTTCCCCGAGCATTGGGGCCAGTTGGCATTGATCTTCATTCAGTTTTCTTAGAAGCTTCTCGGCAATAGACACCTGAACATCGTCGGGGTACCCAGCATCAGTAAGCCTTTTGGTCTGCTCCTTAAAACTTTCATACATCCTGTGCGCACATGATTTTCTCGGGGAGTTCTGAAAACACATGTTGACGATGGCTCTTTTTACTAGTTTGGAATGTGCAGAATGATAGGGTAATATATGCTTGTTACTACGAGGCTGGTAGGCCCAGCAAATATGACTAGGATGAAAGATGAAGTTGAGGTCTAAAAACCTGATAGTCAATTACTGGAAATTCAGTGGTTAAAACAAGTGGTTCAAAACAATCCTTCATGATGAATAAAATGCCTACAGCCTTTGACTTTATTGGGCCAGAGTTAGTGTTAACAAGGATTAGGAAATCAACAAATCTAAAGATTTTCACAACGTCCTTTCCATTAAGGCGACTAATAGCAGTCTTGTCAAGTTGGGATAGAAACAAGTTACTTAAAACTGGGGCCAAGCATGATCCGATACATATTCCCTCTTTTCGAAGGTATGGTTTTCCTTTCCAGTTTATAAAGGTTGGTTTCAAGTAAAATGCTAAAAGCTCCAGGAAGTCGACCACTGATATACCCGCCGCGTTTTGGAAGGCAACACATCCGAAATCTTCAATATAATCCTCAACACAGCAAAGCACCTTGTCATTTGGCAACGAATAATATAGATCCTTAATATCCACTGAAAATGCGTTAATACTTCCAGCAGGCCAGTTCCGTACAAACTCTATGATTTCACCAGAACTCTTAACAGCAAAAGGATCGTCATTCCGTAAAAGGTTCAACTTTTCTTGCAAATACATGGAGACAGTTTTCTGCCATGTGCCATTTTCAGAAATGATAACCCTGAATGGTTGTTCTGGCTTATGTGTTTTAACGCTGAAAAACATGTCTAGAAAATCTTTCTTTGACTCACCTATTAATTTGGCAAGCTTGGTAAGGTTGAACCGATTACATAGCTTCTTTGCTTCGATTCGGCCTTCACTTTCGATATAGCTATATCGTCACGTGAGTCAAACACTGAAGACACGGCTTTGTCTGCCTTCGAAGAGTAAAGTTCTAAAGATGAAACAGCAAATCCACCTTCTTTGTCTGCTGGAAGTACGGACAGTCCATTTTCCCGTATGCAGGTCTCGACGCGCTTGAGAGGTATCTTGGAACAACCTGCCTTGGAGCGGTGCACGACGTCGACTCCTTCAGATATACATCGGTGGTGTTCCAGTTGCGTTGCATGCTGCGAAACTTGTCATACCACCAAAAGTAGTTGTGGTGCTGACGGCTTTGGCCCTACGGCAAACTTATGCCCCAAAGATAGCACTTTGGACACGTACTCCGGTAGGTCCAAAGCCTCCAACTTGTAGACGGCACTACGGGTAGCCTTCGGCTTCCTAGAAACTTCAGTCAGCAGTTTTGACAAATGCTGCACCCATATAAATTCAGTTGTTTGGGCTGTCAGTCGCTGGTACTCTAGAAGAGTTTGCCAGGTGGCTTGGCCTTCACCGCTGGAGAGAATCTGAGCCTCGAGGCACTGCCTGTAGATTCGAGCTTGCCTGTACCACTTGCATTTCGCGAGCTTGCATGCCCTAGTGCCTTGTCCAGCTGATGGGACAAATCCTCCAAACAACCGCCTCACATCCTCAGGAAGCACCTTGTTGCGAATGCAAAAAGACGAGCGCGCACAACAAATGGCATGTGCTATGGCTGCGACTGTAGCACAAGGACTGTGGCGTGCGTTGATGAAAGGGCCCGTTGTACTAGAAATGTAGTTCAAAAGTGTGGCTTTTTGAAGCTGAAATAATTGAAGCTGAAAGGATAAATGCTTCGGGTGAGACATGTGTAAGCACTCCCTCTATCTTTCTATGTGATAAAGAACTCTTGTTTCCGAAGCAACGGTACTGTTAGCACAGGTGATGACGTGTCTTTGATGTATATATATGTTGCATGTGGGAAATAAAATTTGTTGGAAGTTAGCGCTCGTGTTGTTCGTTTCTTCTGTCCTGTCTACTCTGCGCTATAGTATCTTGCTTGGAAGTTCTATAGCTTCACTAAATGCACTTTAGAGTGACTGCAATGAAAACACAGCTATCAAATATCACTTTACCTGGGTGAGTGAAAACAAATGCAAATGAAGGCAAGTTCTCTAGCTTCACAAAATGCACTTTAGAGTGACTGCAATGAAAACAGGCCAGCTATCAAATATCACAATATCAAATATCACTGAAACGGCTACTGCATTACAAAATATAACATCATTCTTAGAAACACACAACCCAGCTAAAAAGAGCATTGCTACACATGCTCTAAAAGCAACCTCTAGGACCATTATTCACGTGTGATGCAAAAACATTTCGAAAACGAAAATACGAAGTATTGAACAACCTAACATGTTCAAACATGAGGTGTACTCAGTAAAAATGAACTACAACACTAACAAACAGCCCTGTACATGATCAAGGTTGCAGGACTTGCACCCCTTCCAACTGCCTCCTCAGAGATAGCCATACACTTGCTTTAATGGAAAAATCACACAACTCATAATTTGCCTTTAATAACTCTCTAATCTATATAGCACAAGTACAACTGCAGTATCAATAAAACCAAATTCTGTCCTAATGCTTACAGGGAAGTTTGAGACAGCTGAATAAATAGTCTCTGTGCCTCTAATCTAACAAGCTTGCCGAAACATCTTGATGTCAGTATATGCCATCCTCGTCGTGGGTGCAGCTTTTATAAAGCGAAGGACCAATCAGCTCATACTTCTAGTACACTTCCAAAAATGATGCAGCAGCTCGTGGGCTATGACGTGTTGCTGCAAGCTGCTGTTTTTCGCCTACCATAACACTTCATGTCTGAAGGACACAGCCAGAAGGGCCCTCTTGTGCTGCCTTACGGGCTGTTGACGCACTTGCAAATTTCCTGGCTTCCAAAGCTGCCTTTTGCTTTGCACGTTCTTTCTTACTGAGATACGAAAGACAATGACACGTTGTATTATGTGAGCCTTAATGTTGTGACACTGAAAAATGTACACCACTTGCAGAGCACAGCATTATGTCTTGCAACCGTTCGGCATTGTTTATTTGCTTGTGCAAAGTAGATGCGTGCTTTACAAATATGCTTTCACACATCTGTAACAGGGACACAAGGCTCTGACTTGGAATAGCAAGACAACCATCTTTATAAGACTTGAATCGAATGAACTTACGCACTTAGCATCATTTTGTGGATCTACTATAGACTGCTCACAGGGGTTGCATGCCATGTTTTTCAGCACAAATGAAGCAAGGTACCCTGCCATGTACACGAATGCACTCTCTTCTGTGCTGCTCATCTCAGGTAAAATGTCGTCAACCTCATCTGCACCTTCAATGACTTTTGTGACATCTGGAAACGGGCTAATAATCAGCCAAAAAAAAAGGCCCCGTCATCAATGTCATAGCTTCGTTTTTTTGCAGGCTTCAAATACTGAGAAACACTGATAACACGAAGTGCCAGCTGGCACTGATAGGGTGTAGGAATTGGATTCAGGAGTGCATGTTGTTGGGTGAGTCGGTCGTACATCGTTGAGTAAAGGTACTGCGCAAAATAATACAAGCATGGACAAGAAGGGCCCGTCCCTGTGCCCTTCTCGTCCATGTTTGTATTATTTTGCGTAGTACCTTTACTCAACGAATTGGATTCCTTGCGCGAATCATTGAAAAGAGGTTCTCAAGGCTGTCCTGTGTGAAGCGAGCTGTAAGAACAAATTTGTAGCCCTGTTTAATTGTCTTTTTGAAGTGACAAAATGCTAGTAGTGCTAAGCAGCACACCAGTTTGCACAGGTTTCCATGAGCCATCAGCTATTTTAATGTTTCAAAAGAGGTTTGTGAAGAACTGCATAAAGTTTACAGCCTTCTCATACTTTTCCTCTTTACTCTGGCTGAATGCAGTACCAATGTGCCCAGCTGCAAATCAAGTCAAACCATTTATTTACTCGCCTAAAAAAACAGGCTGTGGTTTTGGTGCTTAGCAAGCCATTATAAACAAGCTGCTCAATTGCACATGCAGTCTTGTGGCTCATCAAATCTCCTGCTGGGGCTACCTTCATTTCCTCAAAATGGCCTGGAAAAATATGCACCTCACTTAGATGTGGTGCCAGTTTGCAGGGCTTCTCCTTTTCATGTTTTACAAATTCTATCACAGGCCACATGTGAACAATATTAGTTGGTAACTTAAATTCCTCAACAATGTTGTCTGGCAGCGTTATGGCCTGTAGTCTACAAAGGTGATTCCTGATGTTTTTTAGTATGTGTGGAACGTCTGTTAGTACACGTTTTTTGACGGCTCATCAGGGTGTGGTGTCGAGTACGACACCACGCCATTCCTTTCTGCTGACTCACCAAGCACTCTCCATAAAGCTCGGTTCCCTGCACCCATGTCACTAGTAATGGCCCCAACATCCAGTCCAATTGCACTACATTTCCTTATAATCTCGTGCACAACAGCTGCGCATTCACTACCTTTAAAAGATGATCCAGTGAAATGGTAGCCCACCACTTGCTTGCATCGTGTAGAAACACCTCCTGCCATGAATGCTAAGCAGTGGGTGGCTAAAACAGGACTAACTGCTTTTTGTCCTAGAATGGTAAAGCCATACACACTGTGAGCTTGGGTCGTACTCGAGCTTGTCATGCAGTTGCATTTCATCTATCATAAGAACACATTGTCTTTTGTGTTGCTTAAATACTGCTACATTGCACTTCATCATCTCAAACACTTCATGGAGGATCCCGGGTTCAAATTTGATGCCTTGCATATGTTCACGTAAAGTACGTTCAGCTGGCAGAGGCTGACCTTCAGAAATGAGGAGGTTGTAGCCTGCAGAGCCACACGTGAAATGCAGTCTTAGAGCCTTCTTGACTGTTTCGGCAGACCACGGGCAGCCAGTGTTTTTCTCCCTGCCTAGGGCTCGTACTTTATCCTCAGTGAAGACTCTTTCGATGCCCTTTTTGAGTTTTGCGTTTTCTTGCACAAGGCCTTTATTCTTTTTCTGCAGGCGCTTTACCTGGCGTTGTAGGTCTGCCACTTTCTGAAGCATCAAAATCCAAACAAATGTTATGAGTACATCAGTATTAAAGCAAAAATCGGCAATAAAGTACCACTTTAGCCAAGCATAGACTGAAAACCCATACGTCGAAGGACAAACGCGGCCATTATTGTATGCATGCACAAGGCTCAAACAAGCTTTTATATAACTATCCTCCAAAAAGTGGTCTCATTAGTGGTTGTTTTAATGGCGTGTGGCTTGTAAATGCCTGAGAATGGGCAAAGTGCCGACGTAAGGACTGAGAAGATTATTTATTCCGCTGACTATTTTCTTTCTGGAAGTCAAAAATTCTAGCAAATAAACATGCAATAACCATTTCCAGACCAATTATATTGATGCCAGCCCAGTTAATTTCATGTTCATTCAGGCATTCTTCTAGTATTTTAAGTGTGTGGTCAGTCAAATCATTGCCACCGTGCCTGTACCTTTGATTATAGTTCCCTTATTATTTATGTATGGTGAACTCCACTCCCAGCATGGGGCTCTCTATACTACACCACGAAAAGTGGTCTGCTTGCTGTGGTCATCCACTCTAGACGGTAGCAGATCACACTGCTTAAGAACACGAGGCTAACATGCACATTGCGCTTGCTAACCATTTTTATAGGTCATTTACAGCGATCAAACTCAAGCGACAACATAAATAAGTGGAAGAAAGTGATAGAAATGTAAATGTGAATGCAAGCTACAGTGGCTTACCTTTCTAGGTGAGATCTGTTATGGTAGGATCAATGAAGGCTCATGGGATCTAGTGGATGTGCTTGCTTTGGAATTGGTTTCTTTGAATTGGTTTCTTGAACAAGTGCCCAATGACTCACTGGATGTAGCAGATGCTCTTAGCATCAAATTGGCTGCCTGAAGGTCAGAAAAAGCGCCAACAGTCACTATACGACATGACAGCTTGAATAATTTGTACAGAGACAAGAACACACAACTGTCAGCAGGGCTACATAGTTTCATGAGCACAGAATCGGCAGGAGAGGTCGTTGGGCTTGAATCAACCTGAAGTGTGTAGAGTAGGCTTGTGAGTATATCCCACAGTCAAACAACTGATACTAGAGGAAATCATGCAGAAGGCTCAGATGATGTGGCTACTGTGGAACCGAAAAGGCTGTGGGAGGAAGCTAGGCTTCAGATGCATCTGGAGTACCCTGCTGAATTTAAAAAGCATGAACTAAATACCACAAAGGCAGACAAAAACAACCTTTCGTGATAATAAGCCACAGTAGCTTACCTCTTCAAATAAGGACTGCTTTGGCAAAGCATCCATTATAAGAGGCACTGTAGCAGATGACTTCGGCACTGCATGGCAAGTAGCATTTGTGGAGTCCCTTGATTCTCCAGATGGGCACTGTTGAAGTGAAGTGGCCTCGGGCATGGAGGCAGAATCAGAATTGGGAAGCAGCGAACTGCCCGGCTGAAATGCGCAGTATACCTATTAGAACGTGCAACTGCGAAATGATTCAAACAAGAAAAAAATCAGGTAGCTCACCTGCTGTAATGGACAAGTTCGAGACGAAGCAGATTCAGGCAGAGGCATGGCTGCATAGGTGCACATCATCGAAGTTCTTGTCTATAACAGAGAGTAAATGCTGCAGCATGAGTACATGCCACAGGAAAACCAAATAGGCCCTCAGAGAGAACCAAAAGCCACACGTAATCTAAATAGGTGTGGCATCTTACATTTTTAAGCAGGCACTGCTCCAAATCAGCTCCTACAGGCACAGTGCTTCGAACTGAGATGCTCACTGTGAAAGTACTCTGCTGGAGTAAATACACAGACAAAGGTAGCTGAATGAATACTGAACAAATTAAATATCCAGACAACTTAGCAGAAAACATTACTGAAAACCTAAGATGTAAACAGCAGCAAACGTGTTTAACTCTTAATTGCAATAATAAACAGCACAAAACTGACCGGCACCTCGAAGGCTGTGTTGCCAATATTTAGTGTATTTCCTAAAGGAGGCGAAGGCAGTCTCGCAAAACAGGCGTAAGCCTAGCAGTAGCATTATAAATGACAGAAGGCTAGCTGCTCATTTAAATAGTAGAGCAAGGAATAAAACTCCCAAAACAGCAAATACATCTCATTTGCCATCAGTCGCCATATCAGTGGGTGTAATATGTGAAGAGGACCGCTTTGGATACCGCAATTAAAAACAAAAAGGTGACTGAAAAAAATGTCCAAATTTGACGCCGTAACCGCAAATCAGTTGCTACTTGCACCAAGAGCTTTAAATTCTTACTGCGTTGTCATTAGGCCTTAGACATTGTAAAAACAGAGAGAAAAAATCTGCGACCAAAACAATAAATCCAGGGCCGGAATGGTTAAACGCAAGAACTCTTGAGTCATAAGCGGCAAAGCCATATCACTATAACTGAGTCCACTGAGTTACTGCAACAAGCATGCCCTGCGAAGAGTGTTTGCTTATCAAGCAAGATGCAATCACTGCTGTAAACAAGCTGCGATAACGACGGCACATCATATTTACCTATCTCTTTTTTGGCGGTTTCCGCTTCTGCTTGCCAGAGCAATGCGAAATAAGCGTCGGTACTGCGGTGGACTTCAGCTTTTTCGGTCCTTTGCGAAGTGGCTCAAACTGCTCTGGCTCGAAGTGTACGTGCATGTAACAGGTGTGCACACAAGTACGCAATGGATGCGGGCATAATTACACCGACTAAATTTCACACTTACCTCGCAAAGGTGTGAGTTATCATTGGCTTTCCATTTATCCCGCTTCGTTCGCACTTCCGAAACGCGGCGCCGTGCTCGGTTCTTGTCGCCTTGAGGGAAACAGTAAAGTGCGAACCCTTTCTTCTGCGAGTTCGAGCAGCCCACTGCGCTGCAGGCTCCCATTGCGATCTCCGTGCTGGTCCGCGAAGTGTTACATGGTAGATAAGCGCACGAATAAGAGCAAAGATGCAGCAGGTCGGTCACAAGAAAAGCACAACTGCTGACAGAACCGTCGCAAGCACAGCCATGGCACAGCACACCGGGGAACCTCGGCACAAACTGGCGTTGGCGGGGCGGAAGTGATGGCAGTGATGGGTTGCCAGACACGAATGCAGCAGTTGCCAGACTGGCGGCGAGATCAAAAAATCTCCAAACTCTCCCATAGGGAATACACGGCTCTGCCACCAGTGATACAAAGGGTACAAGCTTTCCCCAGGACTGCTGCTCGGCTTCCCTTGGGTGAGGTGCTTGGGAAAATTCGTCTTTGACCCCAATCCCTAGTGCGGACAAAAAACACACTGTGCCATGGCGCGTTTTGGCCAAAGTGCCCTTACGCAATTAAAATTCATCGTCATCGTTATCAAGCTAATGCACGCTCTGTGGCTCCGCGTCTGCTCTTCACCTGCCACGCTCGATTTCCGCCGTTCGCCATATTCCAGGCTTCAGCGCGAGTGCTTTCTGGCCATCGCTGCATCTTTCAAAGCGAAGACGGCGAATTTCCGCCCCTGCGCCATGGATCAACTGCAGCCGTGGGGAGAGCAGCGGCTGGAGGCCGATGGCACGGGATTCGTAGGCGTCAGCATGACGTACTTGGAACGCGGCCGCAGCCGCCCCTCGGCCGCGACCGCGGGCAGAATCGACCCGGAGTTCCTCACCCTGACATTGGGCCAAAGCTGCTCTGAAGCCTACTTGCGCCTGGTGTTGCTGGGATATTGGCACCAGCCGCTGAGACTCTAGACGGAATGTCCCGCCACTTACCTGGAGTCCTGCCTGCCGCTGGAGCTGATCGTCGCTACCCATCGTTAGCATCTGACACTTCGAGCATTGCTTGTGTACAGTCGCAAGCTTCAGGACCAGGTCGGTGGCCGTTCATCAGCGTCGCTGCCTGAATTTGTTTTTTTTTTCACTTGAACGTTTCTTTGTTCTATACCGCGCTGAGCAAGACAGTTCAGCACTCAGAGAGACTTCGATCAGGCTTCTGTGTAACGCATGTAAAAAGTGGTCTGTGTGTCTTCTTCGTATTCCGGCGACGGAGTGGACAAACTTGCTTGTGTGAAGTAGAATACCGAGTCAAGTCTATGCGTTGATGTCTCGCCGTCTGTGAACTTTGATTTCTTCTCTTCAGTGTGCACCTGTGTGTTTTAATCTGCTCTCTTGTGCAAATTAAAGTTTTTTTTACCAGGCACTGCTGTGCGGTTTTCGAGTGTTTTGTATCTTTCCTTTATAAAAAAAAAACTGTCCCCGGCATTGCATACAAGAGCGTGAAATCACGTTTTAATGCGGCGGATAGTAATCGGAGCTGGTTTCAGACAGAGAGGTCTGTCCGCAAACTTGAGAGGAGCGATAAGAAATGCATCGTCGTTAAAAAAAATGCAAATATGTGACTGCAACACAAATATCGACGCTAAATCTGGTCATCGTGCTGGCTGATCAGAACCATCCGCGTTCAGTCGCGGCCGCAATAATATAAAAGCACGCTTCGGTGCTCTATGCCACCTCACGCATTACGAAAAAGAACGAAAGGTTCTTACCGTACATGCGCGGCAGCAACAGCGGAGTTTGTTTGCTTTCGTTTTTGTGAATTTGAACGTAACGTGCAGTACTTGAAAAAAAATTGGAGTAGGAACGCGAAAGCGTGCTGCAGCACAGTCAGGGTCTCCACGGAACGCCATCGCCCGTTCGGCGCGACGCCTTGCCCGTTAGAAAAATCGCTCTGTTATACCTACTGCGAAACGGACGCGCGGACCGGCAGAGCACTTAAGAAGCGCTGCCAGACGCCTTGCCGAAACGTGCGGGACTCAAGTTGCAGTTGTAGTTCGTCGGCACGTCGTTCTCGACAAACCCGATGCCACGAACGCCAGCATAGCTTCCGCGCCGAACGAACGGGCAGCAAGCCGCAAGCTTCGTGGTGAACGCGCTTTGGATGTGCGCTGCGTTGTTCGCTGCTCAGCGCGTGATTCCTGCGTGCCCGAACGAAAGACATGTCAGACGCGTCACTTCCTTTCCTTAAAATCAATTTTCTTTCAAGTTACCTTCCCTTGCAGCGCGGTCCGGGTTGTCCACCGAAATATGCGACAGACGTCCCTTCCTTTCCTTGCGTTGCCACCGCGCGCTATCTGTTGGGACAGTGGCGTACATTGCGAGAAGGAGGAGGGATTTTTCGCTCACGGCCGACGCCGACGACACCGGCTTTTCTGCGACACGAGCTAAGGGCTCATTCACACTTGAGAGTCGCAGAGGTCGCGCGACCAGCAGTCGCCTGCGATTACACTGCAGTTCGACAACACCGATGTTCACACTTCCAAGGGCGACGACCTGCGGGTCGCCTTCTCGTTTGAAATGAGAACTCTTGGGAATGACGCCGTTCGCGCGCTTTCGAGAGTTTCGTCTGCTTTGGCCGCGTCTCCTGCGCTCGCGCTTGGCCCTCGAAAGTCCTTTGGTCCCTCGTTATTAGCAATGTGCTGTGAGCGAAGAGGAAGATACAGTGACAATGTGCACCGCGGCCGTACAAGCGTCCTGCCAGCCAGCCGCCAGCATCAGAAAAATGCGCTAGTATGTTGTTTGTTCACGTTCATACCATGCTCTGGGAAGTCGAAATTAAAAAAAAATGAATGAATTTTGAGGGTCGCTGGCCCATACCGAGCTGCTGGATACAAGCAAATTTCTTCTCATAGCCGCTTTGCTGCTGTTGCCCAAAGCGGCTCGATCGCCTGGCGCCTGCTTTCTCCGCTGCTGAAGGCGTCGCGGAAATCGAGCATATTTTTATATTATCATGAGACGGGGTTCACAATAAAGCCGTGGCGAAAGTAGAACCTTGGTTACAGCGCTGGTCAGTTCCGAAACGCCCTCATCGATGTGAAACCGGCTAGGCTTAGCGATGAACGGCGCACCCGCGAGCGGCGTCGTTGCCGAAAGCTTGGCTCGCTCGCTGATTGGTTCAGCGGTTTGCGACTCGCAGTCGCGGGGCTGCAAAATGGAGCAGCGAGCGACTGGCCCGCGACTGTCGCTTTTCAACAAACGCGACCGTTTGCGACTGTCGCTTTTCGACCAAAACAGTCGCGCGACCTCTGCGACTCTAAAGTGTGAATGGGCCCTTACGCTGTCGCGTTCATACTTTTTCGCGGCCGCTATTGATGTTTGTGGCATTGAGTATGCGGCGGCGTGAGCTGGAGGTTGCGGTGACATTTACCAACGATAGCCTTCTTTCATTTTTGTTTTTGTAGCGAAAGCTACATTGGCCACGAACTCGCAGTTTCGCCGTGCTCGCGTTTCCACCAAGGTAGATGTACACTGGTAGCGAAGGCTCCATAGACGCCCATTGGTCCAAAAAATGGCGGCTCGTGGGCACTCCAGCGCCCCCTGGATTTTGGGGGGCAAACTACGCAAACGTGACGTAGAATGACGTCACGCATACGTATGCTTTTGGCGCGAATTATAAAGCGGTCTTTCTGTAGAACCCGCGTTTTCGAGCCCCTCTCGAAGGTTGCTGCCTTTCAGCGCGCCCCAACCTTTGCCAGTCAAATGTGCTCGCCTTGTGTGCTCGAGTTCCTGCTAGTTATGGCCTTGTTAATGTGCAATTGGGAACGCAATGAAAGTGACTGGTAAAGGAGGGGCAGCATAGAAAGGCAGCAACACTTCCAGACACTGGCGTGGCCGGGTTAGCCGGGTATCGAAAGAAGGCCTGCAAAGACGCGCTGTAATGCACCGCACACTCATGAATAGGGGGCAGGTCAAGAGTGTTGCAAAAATACAAAATTTGCCAGGTTTTAATAAAATGACTTACCTCTTTCATAAAACAAGGTGCTAATATATTTTTTTCTTTTCTATTGGTAGATTACATTCCAATTTTGTAGCTTTATCATTTCTTTATATGAGTGTTTTGCCCCCCATCCTCTGGTTGTGCTGCAGTCGCGCTAAACCACTTTTCGGCCCAGCCTTCGCCACCACTTTAAATCCGCCTTGTTTCCACCGTGGTCGCACCGCACCACGTGACAAACCACGTGATGGTAACGTGACCAACCGCGTGACGAAGCACGTGACAACAACTAGCCAGACAATCAGACTAACCTGGACTTGATAACAGAAAAAGAGGAGCACTCGCCAAAAAAAGAAAAAAGGAAAAACAAATACGTTTCGGGGCCCGTACGGGTCCCTTGTTCACAATGGCAGCGGATGGGCGAAGGTGGTTACTTATGTACAGTGCAGGTGACGTAATGAGCATGCGTAGATCTCAGGAAGATTACCCCTCGTTCGGTTTAATACATGTGGTGTCGTTTGGATGTGAAGTGATTCTTGAAGTAAACGGGACGATAAATACTTCTCCGTCGCGATGACTGAGGCGTTGTTCCAATCGATGGCATGGGATGCAACTTGATAGTGTTCAGCCAAGGCATTTTCTTTCGTGCGGCCTTTGACGACGTCATTTTGATGTTGTTTTAAGCGCCTGATAAAGTTGCCTGATTCGCCGATGTATGCAGCTTTGCAGTCCTTGCAGGGGATCTTGTACACCACTCCGGGGAATCTGTTTCTTTCAACCCGGTCTTTAACTCTGACAAGTTTTTGCTTCAGCTTACTTGGTGGAACGTGGGCGATATGGACATTGTAGTCCTTGAAGACCCTGGCTAAGGCCTCGCTCATTCCTGGAGCGTAGGGGATGTTTGCTCGCTTGCTTTTCTCGGTGGCCGTTGTTTCCGCGTTTCGACGTGAACAGCGGCGTTCTGCAGTGATTATCATATTTTTCGGGTACCCGTTGTTGGCAAGACCCTTCCTCACAATTTTTAGTTCGGATCTGAGTGTCCTCGCTAGACGGGATTCCGTCAAACGCTCGACTACCAACCTGGACTTGCAATCAAGATTAACCAAGGCTGACCAAGCGATGCCTTGTCTTTCGCTATGTATATCCTGGCATAGCCGGGCTAAGGCACTGCCAATTTTTTACTTTAAAGAAATAATGCTTCTGCATCTTTATTTATTTACATATACCTTACAGGCCTCCGGAGAGGGGTTGTGTAAGGGGGTTAAATACAGAAGTTTGTGCAAAATAGGTTAGAAATCATAAAAACATAGTAAAGTACAGCAAAACACAAAAAGCAGGTGAGTTGAAAATTTATTTCTCCACACACATTACAGTGGAAAAAGGGGACACTGGGCAAAGAGCTGCATAATGCAGCTTGAAGTAGCACCCAGTGCCCCATGAATACAACGACAGCAGTGTGTTTCGCGAACATCAGGCTGAAGTTGAGCTGAATATCCCCATCAAAACAAACAAAGAAAAAGGACAACAATAGACTAACCCTGACCGTGTACACAACGGAGATGCACATAAACAATAGGAACAATAGACAATATAATACACCAAACCTATTTACATTGATGACACAATAGATACGAAAATGCACATGACAGATAATAACTGTTTCTTTGAGATGTCTTCTATACAAACATTATTCTCTGCCAATGTGCTGAGGTAATTTCCTAGGTTATAGGATAAGGACTGTTTACGGTATAAGGTACGGCAAAAGGGTAGAAGCCAAGGTAAAAGACATCGGGTATTGTACACTGGTGTGTATTGATGTAGATTAAAGGCTGCAAGGAACAGTTGATTGTTTTAACTGCATTTTTGTATGCACATAACAATATGAACGGGTGCAATACATCAACAGACAAAATACCATATTGTTTAAAGTAAGGAAACGCATGGGAATGCCATGGTACATTTGCAATCAATCCGACAGCACACTTCTGTGCAACTAAGATCTTGTGTTTGTTATATTTCGTTGTGGTACTCCAGACACTTATACAGTAGGTAATGATTGGAAGTAAGTATGCATAATATATAAGAATCTTTATCTTTGTTGGAAGTGTGTATCTATGGCGACACAGGGCACCATTGACTCGGTTCATTTTCTTGCGGATAGTGTTTATATGTTTGTCCCAACTCAGGGTTTCCGTGAGCACCACACCAAGACATTTTATAGTGTCTACAATTTCAATTCTAGTGTCACCCAGCATGAGGTCAAAACTCATTGAGATAGGCTTGTTCTTTGGACGGAAGAAAATGGCATTAGTTTTCTTAGCATTTACTCTTAAGCAATTCTTTCTCGACCATTCGCACAAATAATCTAAATATTGGTTTCCATACAGTAATAGATTTCTTTCATTATCACCGGGCAAAAGCATTGTGAGATCATCGGCGTAAGCTATTAAAGTCACAGGTAAGGGCATGTAAAATATATCATTAATATAGATATTTAAGAGTAAGGGGCCTAAAATGCTGCCCTGTGGGACTCCAGAAAAAAATAGGTTTTAATGTTGACGATGTGCGGTCATTGACAACCATTTGCATGCGGTTTTCTAGGTAGGATTCCATTAAGGATAAACCTATTCCTCTGATTCCATAATGGAGTAGCTTATGCAGTAGTAGACGATGGTGGACTAAGTCAAACGCCTTTCAGATACGATATCGCAATTCACAAAGAGATAACAGTTAAACACAACTATGCGTCATGTAACAAAAATAGGGGAAATGCACAAAAAGTTATACAAAAGCAAAAGAGTATATCAGGCATACATGAGGAAAATTGCGCATCAACGGAACCAAAGAGGCAATAGTCTCAAGCAGCTGAAAACGAAGTTATATGCATCTTGAGTAAAAAAAAATGACGTGCTAAGCGTTATCAATGAAGTGCTCGAGCAGATATTGCGAAAGGTGTCAGGATTAGCCTGCTGGGCGATGCAGTCCGGAAGATCGTTCCATGAGACGGATGGCACGCGGGAGTGATGAGAAGTTGAAAGCATGAGTGCTGCCATAAATGCGGGCATAGCTGTAGTTATTATGTAATCTATGTGATAAGTAGGAGGGACGTTGTAGATGTGCTGGCGGTGAATCAGAGGCATGGACGTATTTGTGAAAGATAGATAAAAGGGCAATGTCACGACGAAATTGCAACGGATGGAGCGAAATTTCGATCTTTAGTTGGGATACACTGGAAAGATAATTGTAATTTTGCGAAATGAAACGACAAGCCCTATTCTGGACAGCTTCCAACTTCTCTATTAGATATTTCTGATGAGGTGACCAGATGGATGAAGCGTACTCTAGCTGCGGTCTGACAAAAGCAATGTAGGCTTGTTTACGCACGTGAGCGGTAGTGCATTTCAGATCACGGCGAAGGAAACCTAGTGACCTGGAAGCATTAGCGAAAATGGTGTTTATGTGTTCAGCCCAAGAAAGGTTTGGTGAAAGATGGACGCCTAGATACTTATACTGCGTAGTCCGAGCCAATGTATCGTTATTAATGTGGTAGGGAAAATCCTAATTGACTGATTTTCGGCTAAAAGAAATTATCTTACACTTAGAGATGTTTGAGGTCATTAGCCACGTTTTACACCAGTCGTTAATGCGATCGAGATCACTTTGAAGTGCAAGGTGGTCGTTAGTACTTTTCATTGGTCCATAAATAATGCAGTCGTCAGCAAATATGCGTATCCAAGATGAGATGCTTACTGGCAGGTCATTAATGTAAATTAAGAAGAGCAATGAACCAAGGACGCTTCCTTGCGGCACGCCCGATGTAACGTCGGAGAGAGGAGAGGAATAATTATTAACGGTGAACTGCTGGCGATTAGAAAGAAAATTACGGACCCATGACAGAGTTAAAGAATCTAATTTGAGCGCAGAAAGTTTAGATATTAGTCGGCAATGTGCTACCCGATCAAATGCTTTGGCAAAGTCCAAAAAGATGCAATCAGTTTGTAAGTTACTGTTCATGTTGAAGTGTAGGTCGGTTGTAAACTCAAATAACTGCGTCTCACACGAAAAGCCTTTTCTGAAACCATGCTGCTTAGTGAAAAAAAAAATGATTAGATTCAAGGTGATTGTAGATGTGCGATGCGAAAATGTGTTCAAGTATCTTGCAACAGATGCAGGTAAGTGAGATGGGCCGGTAGTTTTCGTGCGAGTGTTTGTTGCCACTTTTGAAAACCGGTACCTTTCCTATTTTCCAATTGGAGGGCAGCTCACCTGTAGATATTGACTTCGTTCTATCAACATAAACATTCGCAAAGGCTACATATATGACGTGCATATGTCTTAATTGAGACAATGCAGCAGAAAAAGAAAAACATTATTTATCCAGGGCAATTAGGTTTTACCTTTACAGATTTTTATATTGAAAACCGTGATACGCACAACAGTGTATCACGCCCCTAGCCGCTCGCGCGCAAGCCCCAGCGCGCGGCAGCTCTTGCTCTCATCACTGGGCTGTCGTGAACTTCGTAGCTACGGATTCATGGCAGCATTCCCGCGCACCTCGGCGTGCCCACATAATTCCTTTTGGAACTGATGCAGCGGCGCGCGGCGCATCGCAATTTTTTCAGCGCAGCTTCACGGCCCTAGACCATAATGGCGCTCTTACAGGCGTCGTTCGCGGCAGCGGATTTCAAGGCAATGGGCGACTCCTAGCGCGCACTCTGCATCCCGCAGCGCCTCCGACGACTGTGGCGTGTTGTTGGGGGCAGCGTGGCCGTCCACTGCGGTTATAGGCGGAAGAGATCTTCGGAAGCCCACCAGACTCTTGCTGCGAGTGCCCATGGATTAACCTGCTCTACCTACATTGCCGTCCTGTCGCAGCGGTATAGTTTGTGTTGTGTTCGCGTCGCTGACTCCCAACCCACCCCCACCGGATTACTTGTGCCTTGATCTCGAATCCCACGCCGTATTGTGCCGCACGCGCGGCCTCCTATACCATGGGTGCGGCGCGCCAGGGCTCCTACCTCAAGACGTCCCCCTTTCCATCCGGCTCTGAGCAGCCATATCTCCACACTAAGTCACAAAAAAATAAAACGGGGGTGTAACGAGGATGTAAGGCGTGTGTTTGAGCGTTCGATGTGCCGTGAGAAGGCGCAGGACAGAAGGCTGCGTTGAATTCATGCATATATAGTTGCAGCATTTTATTTCATCCCCGGGTTTCCGTTGGCAACGTCGTCAAGGTATGTTGGTTTATGCTCGTTTTTTTATTTTCGCATCGTAAATTTTTTCCTTTTTTGATAACACGCTCAAGCTTTCTCCGAGGCTCATGCGAGAGCCAAAGCCAGAGGGAGGCTTCACCCTGCAGAATATCCGTGACCTGAAACCGCGTATCTGTATCGTACGCCCATATCGTCTTTTCTTTTGGCGCCCAGGTTGCTCTTTACATGCATTTGCTTTTGCGTGTGCATATATGCTTTTGTACCCTTTAGAATGTTTGCTTAAGGTGCATCAACTTTCAGCCTGTATTATGTTTTATTGCTTTATTTTTTAGATTTCTCAGAGCTAGAGAAAAATTTGGCGATTATTATATGATGGTGCTGTAGTGCTCCGTACATTGTGTGTTAAATGGTGCATACATATGCGTCTCCTGTTTGTATTCATTTAAATGCAAAGAGCACATCTAATAAACTGAAATTACATCTGTATTGCGCTGCTATTTCCTCTTATATGGGCGGGATCGGGCGACTTTTTGAATTAATATTTTCTTTGTGTGTAAAATTCTAGCACATTTCATGTTCTTGTGGCGGGAATCAACGCTGACTAACAGCCAGATTTTTAATACACGTTTGATCGAATATATACATCTTGCTCGTGCAATAAGGAAAGAACAGAAGCATGACAAACGCATAAGATGTACACGTGGTAAAAGATTAAGACAACGCACGCAGATAATCAATTTCGCTGTCACGAAACGCTATCGAAAGTATGCTGACGCATATACGTCGCTCTTTTGTCGATTGTTGAAGGCTTCTTCAATCTCCCTGGTCCGTTGATCAAAATGTGACGTGATGGCCATTGTGTTGCTAAGCTGCAGGTCACATTCATGCTCTCTGCAATGTTTTGCTAATTCGCTGCTGATGGCGCCTTTTAGGGATCTTTTGTGCACTCGAAGTCGTTCATTAATTCAAACAGAGCCCTGTTTGACTAATGTAGGTGTGTCCGCATGACAAAGGTATTTTACAAACCCTCTTTTCACACATTTCACATGTTTTTTTCCGGTGCTTTTTCTTTCATTGATTTTTCTTTGCTCGCTGTTGACTTTGGCGCACAGGCTTCTTAATTGGTTGGGTGTTGACATGAGCACTTTTACACCAGCTCTTGCGCCTACCTTTTTGAGACTGAGGGAAATGTCATTAATGTAAGGAATGACCGCGTACGGCTTCCTTTCTTCTGATGTGGTTCTGACATATTTTCTGCCTCTGTGCTTGCAGAATCCCTTCTGCGACACTGGATAGCAGTCTCGTCGGGTAACCTGCTGCTTTCAGCCGACTTTTCTGGGCGTCAAAACTGCCTTGAACTTCATGATGACAGGATTTCGTCAATGCGGCTCTCATTGCTACTTTTGCTAAGGACTAGAAGAACTAGGACTAGAAATAACAAGTGAACTCCCAGAAAAAAACGTTATGCGATTTCTTGACTTGACGCTAGCCTTTCTAGGCGCTCACATATGCTGGCGGTACGGACCACGAAGCTAGAAGGGACTGCTCCCCTACACATCTGCGCACTCCAAGATCATCAAGCGGGGGTAGAAAAAAACAGCAATGAGAGCCGAATTAACGAGATCCTGTCATCATGAAGTTCAAGGCACGGTTTTGACACCCTGAACCGTCGGCTGAAAACAGCAGGTTGCCCGACGAGACTGCTATCCAGTGTTGCAGAGGGGATTCTGCAAGCACTTGGAGGCAGAAAATGTCACAACCAAATCAGAATAAAGGAAGCCGTACGCGGTCATGCCTTGCATTAATGGCATTTCCCACAGTCTCAAAATGGTAAGAGCAAAAGCTGGTGTAAAAGTGCTCATGTCAGCACCCAACAAGTTAAGAAGCCTGTGCGCCAAAGTCAACAGCGAGCAAAGGAAAAAATCAATGCAAGAAAAAACACCGGAAAAAACATGTGCAATGTGTGAAAAGCGGGGTTTATGAAATACCTCTGTCATGCGGACGCACCTACATTGGTCAAACAGGGCGCTCTTCGAATAAACGTCTTCGAGAGTACGAAAGATCCCTGAAGGGCGCCATCAGCAGTGAATTAGCAAAACATTGCAGAGAGCATAAATGCGCTCCGCAGCTTATCAACACAATGGTCATCCCGTCATATTTTGATCAACGAATCAGGGAGATTGAAGAAGCCTTCAACATCCGACCAAAGAGCGACATATGCGTCTGCATACCTCCAATAGCGCTTCGTGACAGAGAAATTGATTATCTGCGTGCGATGTATTAATATTTCACCACATGTACATCTTGTGCGTTTTTCATGCTTTTTGCTTTTCCTTCTTATACGAGGGATATGTATATATTCGAAGAACGTGCATTAAAATTCTGGTTGTTATTCAGCGTCGTGTCCCGCCTCTCTTTTTTGTTTCGTGCTGCGCTGTTCCCGTCACAAGATCATGCACCAACCAGACGAAATTTTCACCTTGTTAAAGCGCATTTCATGTAAACAGGTAAGTCTGAATGGCCTAGCCATCAAGCATTCACGCCAGTGGACAGATGTATTACACCACCTGTAACGTAAGCATTTGCCTGAAATTTGGCACATATGTGCGCTTAGATGCCTGAAGTATGCATGAAAAAGAATAATTTTATTGCGCCAGAGCCGAGAAATCTAGCATTAACCTTTTGGGGCCGTCCCTAGGACGCACATTTTGGAAACGGCTAGTTGTAGGGACGTTTTTTGGATGTCTTCGGGAAAAATGAGCACCTCCTGGGGACATTCCAAATGTCCTGATGGGATATTTCTGGGAGATTTGAAGGTTTTGTGTTTGTTGGGCTTAGCTGGGATCGTGCGCAGGGTGGAGCCCGAGATCCCCGCAATCGGGCTGGGCCGAGGCTGTCCGGAATTCGGCTTGCGTGGCGTTATGCTTCTCACCAATCGTCGCCTGCTGTTGCAGGGAGGCTAGACTGCGTGTCCCGCAACGTCCTGGCTGCCGCTGGACTGGATCGCAGCTCCCGGTCAGTGGCAACTGGCATTTCTAGCCTCTTGGAACAACCGGATTCTTCAGGACCAGGTCGGTAGTGGTCAGCCGCGACACAGACGGACTCGTTGACTTTTTTCCTCCAGCTTTTTTTTTTGCATTAAGCAGGTGGTCCGTCCAAGGTGGTCGTGGAACAGTACTCGTGTGGTGTGTGTCAATGTCGGGGTTCCAGCGGGGGAGCCTACCAACTTGCATGTAGAAGTATAGAATGCTATGTCTCGAGACTTCCTCAGTGTGAGAAATTTCAATTCTTCCTTCTCTGGTCAGCGTGCGCCCCTTCCCCTTGTGTGCTCTAAACTCTCTTCGCTCAAAATAAAATGTGCCAGGCAGCCTATAGCTAGAAAAAAGGGTGTGATCCTCGTCTCTTTGGGAGGTGAGTCACTTGTCGCTGAGCTGACATCTTTTTAGTTGTAAGGTTATGCTATTTCTTGGAGACTAAGTATTTATGCTTTTGCACATAGTGTAATGTTACGCTTCTAATATCATAAACTTGCACTGCAATAAGAAGAGTAACTTTAAGCCAGCTAGGTATAACATCACGCCTTCCTAAGAGCGGTTTCCATTGGGCGAACAAGAGCAAGAGCAGCGAGCAGAGCAGCGTGGACGTGGGTTCACGTCTCGCGACTGGAACATTCACGCTGTTTCGAGGGCAACGCAGCGATATAGTGCCTAGAATATTATATTCTAGGCACTATAGCAGCGATGAGGAGGTTGTGACGTCATGAGTCACGTGGCCAAACTTTTCCCGCGCTGCCGCCTGCATCCCGTCTCTTGCGTTCGTCGCTGCGTTTAGCATGACGATGGGTGAAGGAGCACAACGGCTGTTCATGACCACGATAAAGGAGTCACCGCTACCCGCAGCACCAGGTAAGCGCAGTCTCTCCCAGAAATAAGGTGTGAAAGATAGCAGCGTCAATCTCATTTTGTGCTCACCACAGCTGTCGTCGATGCCTTGGCCACTCTTGAGAACGTTGGCGAGATACCCGATGGTAAGCGACAATAACTACTATGCATGGGGACATATTTGAGGATTATTTTCATTGATTTCTTTTATTACTTACCATTTTTTGCGGCGAATGGAGTATTTAGAATAACGGCCGGGTACGTCGCGGCGTGATCCAACAACGGGAGAGAACGCAGCCGTTAATATTCGTACTGTAACATTACTGGTCATGATGCCGCACCTTCTTGCTCTACTGTCATCTGCGGTTTACCGTCACTTCTGTCTGTTGATGCTTTCAGATTACTGTATATGCCTGTTTTACTGTGCAGCATCTGACCAATCAAAGCAAGCCTCTTTATTTTTGCCCACGGCAAGGGCTCGTGACATGCTTCGTCCGTCGCAAACATCAGGCGCTTAGTAACCTGAAGAAAAAATTTCAGGTCGCACAGAGTAGGCACCTCGGTACAGTTTTTATAGTTGCAACTTTTATGTTCACTTGCAGAGAACACCGCTGCGTCGGATGTGGGCGAGGGGACCGCAGCCAGCGCCAGAAGTGAAGAGGCGGCGGAGGTGAGCTTGTAAAACGGAAAGTTGAGCTGTTGGTACATCTTTGAATACAAAAACAGTGCTACAAGAGGAGTGCGACAGCGCTTGTCCTCGTTCATAAAAAAGCGCCTCTCCTCCTCAGTTGTCCCGTCTCAGCGCTATTTTAGTATTTAGTGTCGAACTTCTGCTGCCTGCATTTCTTGACAAATTCGAAGCTTTTAGTAAAGTATCCGCATTTATATTTCAGCTCCCGAATGGACACCAGGAGAAACCAAACTGCTATTAGATTATTATTACAAGTACTTTCCGCAGGTGAGCCCATTCAAAAAGTTAAAAAAATATGCTTTTCAAGCAGGTTTCACAGGATTTGGCTGAGGTTCTTGGATGTAACAAAACACCACAGCAGTGTGAAAATCGCTATAAAACAGTAATGAGGCAGAAGAAAAGGGCAAGTGACAACAAAAAATCAGGTGCTTCACCTCATCCTGTCCCATTTGACGATGATATGCGAAAAATCCAAAGCATTGATGACAGTCTCAAGCCAGAGATTCAAAGGGACTCTTTTGGAGTGACCCACAAGTCAACATCATCAAGCTCTGACAGCTCAGCTGATCTAATTTCCCCTATGCCTGAAATGTCCAGTACTCTGTCGAGCAATTCAGAAAATGGTGAAAGTATGAAAGGGTCAACAGATGTGAGGAAAAGGGAATGCCATGCCAGTACTAGTCGTATGCAGCAGATGCAATTTTTTTTTATGAAATGAGGGCTATAAGCGCAGAGCGAATACCTCACAGGGATAAGCGAGAAGAAAAAGAGAACAGGCATGCTGAGTGGTGAGCTGAGCGCATTCAAGAATGCCAGGAACGTCGCAAGATGCGCAAAGATAAACTTCAGCTCATCCGCGAGGCCTTGGGGCTCAAGCAATAAAACAGTGCACTTTGGATGAACATGTTGTTATGAGTGTTTATTTCGCGCAAGAAAAAACGTTTCTGTGCATAGTCTTCACGAAGCATTGCTTTGAACATATGTTTAGCCCTGTGTTTGCATCACTACAGGCTTTGTGGGTACCTCCTCTTCAGTCCAATCTTGGACTTAATTTTTTCTCGTTTAACTTCTGCAAGTGCCCGTAAGAGGCTCTCTTCTCTAGATGTTCCACAGCAGACTTCATCTGCAGTAGGGCTCTGATCATTGTTAACCTGGGAGCTCAAACGCATGTCCTGAAGTGGACTATGAAATGAATTCCCGTTGTCGATGCAGATGTTGTGAAGGACACGAGAGAATAAATTTTGACATGTTGTCTATAGTCATGAGGTCCAAGCGCTGTAGCTGCCTAAATCTACCCTTTAATTCCCCAAATGCATTTTCAATTAGCACACGGGTAGCTGAAAGTTCGGTGTTAAATGTCTTGTCAGAGGCATCCAGGCTTCCATAGTATCGAATGGGAGTCATCAAAAACTCTCAAGATGGGTATGCAGCATCCCCAAGAATTTGGTATTTTCCAGCACAAAGTTGAGGCAATTTCTTTGAAATGTTTGAGAGCCGAAAGATCCTAGAGCCGTGAATTTTACCAGGTGCACCAGCGCTGGCATCAAGGAACCTCTTCCGGTTATCACATATCCCCTGCAGCATCAAGGATGGGTAATAGTGCCTATTCACGTACACTGACCGCACCTTACCAGCAGGGCACCTAACAGGAATATAGCTCCCGTCAATGCAGCCAATGGTGTCTGGAAACCCTGAAACCTGGAAGTTGAAAAAAAAAAAATGTTACGAGAAGACGGATATTGATAGCCGTCATAATAGCACAATTCATGTACAACACATGCATAATGTGGAGGTTGTGGCCTCAGCTCTCATCGGTGGCAAGTTACTTTTCCATTCGCCTTCCTCCCTTCTCTTTCTCCTCCTTTTTTTCTCATTTCAGCTTCAAACACGGCTCATGTCCCTATGCTTTCCTTGGCCGTTGGCTTTATATGGTTGTAACAGTCTGCTAACAGTTGTTAACCTGGGAGCTCAGACGCATGTCCTGAAGTGGACTATGAAATGAATTCCCGTTGTCGATGCAGATGTGAAGGACACAAGAGAGAATAAATTTTGACATGTTGTCTACAGTCATGAGGTCCAAGCGCTGTAGCTGCAAATGATGATGGCCTGCAAGTTGCCCAGCATAACCGACAAGCCCAATGTTCACTCAGTTATATTAAAACAATGGCCCTCACCAATACGGAAGCATTGTTTGCCAGAACCTTACTGACATACACATGCATGCCGCAAAGCAATCTTGGCATTAGGGCAATATGTGAAGAGACTGCAGCTAATGGTCAGTGACAGGAGGTCAGAACATAGACACCCAAATTATAAGTAGTATATAGATGTTTTTATTTAGTTAGGTATGTTAAGTCCCCTCGAAGCAACATACATCCATTGACATTGTTACATGTATAGGAAGGCATGAAATGCATCCACAGTTCATACATTCAGGCTTTTTATTCATACACAAGGGCGTACGTACAAAAGGCCAAGGAAAAAGCCATTCTAGGACGGCTTGAGGAGCCCCTGGCCCCCAACAATACATTAGCAGCAGAACACACAAAAAGATAGTGAAAAAAAATTATAGCATAGTGACAACAAAGATCAAATTATTAGTGCGTAAGCATGCACAAGTAGAACAAAAAACATTCAGAGTTGGAAGTGTTTCGTGAAGGAAAAGACAGCTTTAGAGGGTAATATAGATGGCAAGTGACATGCTGGTTTGATTAACGTCAAAGCCTATGCACGGCGCAAATTAGAAGTAGAAAATTTTTGGTCACCTGCACAAATGCATTAGCAAGCTTTTGCAAGTCATCTGGGAAGGTCACGATGCGGGGTGCGATGTCCAGAACAAACGCCATGACGCGGTACATCATCCTGTGATGCGTGCTTTCCCCAACCTCAAATCGCCCTGCAACATCCCGTATGCAGGATTTATTGGCAGCATACCTGCAAGAAATGGGATCATTTTTTAATAATGCAAAATTGTTAAACTAGCACCTCCTGTTACCATCAAGCAGTGCAGCGAAGTATAGGAAAAATTTACATCTGCCCAGTTCTCTGAAAAAGCTTCACGTGTGTTCATCAGGCACCCTTGGTACAGCCATGCGGTATTTTCCCCCTGAAATACCTTTAAAAACCATAGGCAAGAACAGAAATAAAAAAAACTGGGCACACTGAATTAAAAGTGTGATGAAACCCATTTATATTCACAGGTGGGAAGATTGAGCCCTTGAGCCCTTCGCATGCAGAAGAGCAGTGACCTGTAAAAGCTATTTCCAGCCATCATAAGCATTTGAGAAATCGGTTGGTAAACCCTCGTGCAGTGTATTAGTGCATTCAATTTCATGCTTCGCACCAGGTTAGATGTGCTGTGACGCTTTTGTCATCAGATGCCTCTAATCACTCATCCTAAATCACAACTCTTCTCTCTTCATTAGCAAATAATTTCGATGTTATCACTTAAAACCGGCAGCAGAGAGGAACCAGACACAAGAAACACACAAACGTGAACGAGCAGCTTCGTCCACGTCTGTGTGTTTCTTCCGTGTGTCTGGTTCTTCTCTAATGCCGGTTTTAAGTGATTGATGCACCAATTAGCTCAACAATATACCTTATTAACGTTTATTTCGATATCTTACCACAAAAAGGACAGCACATGCTCTTGAGGCGACTTTGAGGGCAGGCCTCCGCGATCAGTTCTTGAAGGGTAGTGCGGCGATTTCGCGAACTCAGCAGCAAGGGAATCTGCAGCCGGCCGTGACAGTCGGAAATTTCTGCGAAACTAGTGAGGTAAAAAGAAAAAAACAGGTCAGTTATTGATTACAGGTTCTAACTAGGATGCAACAACTCACCTCTTCGTCCGAATAAGCGGCGACCGTCTTTTCCACATAAGACTCAACCTTCGGTCGCTTCTCCAGTGGGGTAAAAAGCTGCTCGAACATCTGCTCATACAATACTAAATCCTCGTCGTCGCCGCTGCTGCTGTCCGAAGAGGAGCTTGTGCTCGAATCTGTGCTACAGCTGCTGTCTTCATCAAACAGCAACAACTCTTCATCCTGACGGCAGCGCTTAGCTACTGCCATTCCGCTTGCTGGCACCGGCCGACTGTCACCGCTACCGCTGTTCGCCATTTTTTTGCAGCTTTCCCGGAGATGAAACCAGAAGTGACATCAAAAAGTCGTGTGACTTTCTTCATTTTCCCATCTACTCTGCCGTTGACGACGGAGCACCGAAGAATGCTCTTGGCTGCTC
This sequence comes from Amblyomma americanum, assembly GCF_052857255.1. Lineage (NCBI taxonomy): Eukaryota > Metazoa > Arthropoda > Arachnida > Ixodida > Ixodidae > Amblyomma > Amblyomma americanum. The sequence goes on from NC_135497.1 coordinate 89,831,363, forward strand.
TCGGCGCCACCAAAGCGCGCCTCCTCTGCCAATGGAACATGACGCTCACGCTCCTGTTCTACCAATGGCAGGCACTGGAACTCGCGAGAGCACTTTGAGTGCAGTTTCGAGTGCTCCTGTTCGCCCAATGGAAACCGGTATAAGAGGGGCAAGTGCTAAAGACAGCATAAACACATCCTAGCATGACGGGTGCAGGTTTGCACCTTCAGCAGGTAAATTTATGCTACGTCTAGAAGTGCAAAGCTACTTTGTCAAAGACTAAACTTACACTGACATAAACAGAGCAAAGTTTGCACCCCTGTGGTGCAAGCGTATACCCTCAAAAGGTGGATGTTACCCTTCTAGGGGTGTAAAGTAATGCCCAATTGCAGAAGGTATCTATGCACTATCCGGTGGTGTGTGTGTGTGTGTGTGTGTGTGTGTGTGTGTGTGTGTGTGTGTGTGTGTGTGTGTATAGACATCCTATACACAAGAGCCCTATTACCCTTTACCCTTCTGTAGCGTAAACCAGCCCACTGAATGCAGGACTAAAGCTGACCCATAGGGTGTAAGCCGTAGTCATTCTGGAAGTGCAGGCAGTGTTGAAATCTTGAGACAAATCTTTCATCTGAGATAAGCTATGTCATCTTGTGTTCAGGTGCAGGTACTACTGCAGAATACACATGCTGCACCATAATACAGCAATGGCCCCGGCAGTCTTCTCCATACAGGTGGGGGCAGTACGCACCATGTAATTGACCTGCACAGAGAAGAAAACGTGTAGTAAATTTTCCAACTACAAAGCTTAGTACGACGTGACCATGGGCTTAGTTCATGTCTAAAAATGTAAACTGCACAAAAGGCAGGAATAAAGGAGGATGCATGAAAACAATGCCACAAGTGCAGGCTTCTAACTGCTTATTAATGAGAACCTTAATCAGAAAACATGCATAAAAAACAAAAAGACGTCCCAAATGACAACTACTTAATTGCTCGCATATGCTCACATAATCGCAAGTACACTGGCTTCTCAGGAAAAAAATTCATGCTGTGGCCAACAAAACAAAAAACCACTAAGAAATCACAAAAATCCAGAATATTGTTCCCAGCTGTAGGGTCAAACTGTGGGCATCCCGATCGACGGACTACTGGGAGGGTTGTGTCAAGAAAAAGACATGTATAAAATGGAAATTAGTAAAAGGTGAGAAAATAAAATGCAATTGAGCAAATCCTTCTTTCCATTCTCATGCATTTAGTTCTCCATATTTTCATTTGTTTTCATTGTTAAGTAACTCTTATTCTCTCACCTGCACTTCTGCTCGTTTGCTGCTTTTACATTCCATCATCTACGAATTTTCAATTCTGCTTTGAGAATTTGCCTTCCCAGTGGTCTGATTTCTAGAGTGGCTAAGGTTTTATGCAGCCCCTGATAACAATATGGCTCTGGTCTCTCATGCCACTATATGTTTTGTAGCACATGGTGTGAATCAAAAGAGAAGTGTAGGTGATTAGCTAAGTGTCAGTGATATCGCCAGCTGTAATTATCAGTATGTTCTGCTTTCCCTGCATACATTACCTGCAAATTCATTTCCTATTAGTAAACAGCAGGAAGCTTGTGCCTGTGATGGCATTTCTGGGTGCATCCCATTGTCGCTACCTTTTGAAACAGATTAAATTCCTGGAGAAAGGCTTGGACATGACAAAAAGGCTATGCACTATAAACTATAATAAGGAAGGGGGCACACTCCTTTGTCAAGCCAATCAAATACCCCTGTCACATGGAAATCCTCAAAGGAGCGAAAGCTTAAAGGAGCTGTGACGCAGCTACACGGTGCAGCTCAAAGGTGAAACTCGTTCAGGCTTAGCACCCGCTGCTGTGCTTGAGGCGACTGAAGTGAGTGCTTTAAAATTAAAGTGGTGTATTCTGTTCATTCGTTGAGCTCGGACAATTTTTTTCATTCTAACTGCTTCCTTAAAAGAACTGCAGCAGCTACTCTCATCAGCAGCAGCAGGTTTTGTGTATTGCCTTGGCCACCAGGGGCACTCGGTGTTGCTGCAACTTTCACTCTCTTAAAATCTAGGCATAAAATATAAACACCCGTAGAAAAAGCAAAGCCAGACACACCTTTCGTACTTAAAAAAAGATGTTTCGAACATTGTTGGCTGTATCTATTTTTTTTATTGCTTTTACTTTTCGACGTTGGGTGGCACTGCGATCGCAGATTCCCGAAGGCTGTGCATTTGGGCTCCAGAGGTCTCTGAGGGGCGCCTTCGCCTCAAAGGCCCTTGGCGGCAAAGGTGCAACATTTGTGCTGTGTAGCTGCACTCCTTACGCCTTTGGATACAAGGACCTCATTCTCAAAAGCCTTTGCGGTGCCCGTGAGACAGGAGGCTTTTTGGGTGCACCTCCTAACATCACCTAATGTTGAAATAAAGGCATTTGTATCTGTTTGTATTTTAGGGTACCGCTCCTGGAAAACAAGGAAAAGCTTCGGGCTAAAAGCGAAATAATTGCAAGTCCAGCTTACACATCTAAAGTCGTCTCCACTCATGTAGTAATGAGGTGACATCATACACACAAAATTATAGGGATTATTATAATAAATGTAGCTTTAGTTCAGGTTCATAGCTGCATGGCTTTATACTACACCTCTAAATTATGCCTGTGCAAAAAGCTTTGCTTACTCAACCAGCCTTCACTGAAACACTACATTAATTACACGTGCAGCATAAAATATTCTCCTTCTAAAGCACTATTTTTGCCTGAGCAAATTATGCACCTCAACTTTTTATATACATAGTGCTGCTTTATCCAATGCTTGCAGCATATGCAGCAGCAGTAATTCTCATGAATTACATTTTGCCAGAACAGTAGAATGCAACCTCTATATAACATTTTTTCAGATGCTTAGCATAATGAAATTGCAAATTTTGACTGACAGCATGAGAGAATGGCTATTAAAACAGTTACGTTCCATATGTGCTGTCACATGCAGGCCACCTGAGCTTAATTAATTTTTAAGTTCACTCCATTGTGAAAATGCAAAAATAATATGGGTTCATGTCAGCTATTGGAAATTATTCACATCAGTAAACATCACATTCCTGCTGAAGAAGGAAGTGTTCACTGTGCAAAGAAGACAAACAGTCTCACACAGCTGCACATCACATTTGGCTTTATATACATAAACGGTGCTAGTCATATGTGCTTGGTAGCATGCCAGCCTGCCAAGGATTCTGTGCGTCATTTTTTTCTGACTTTTCCCGAACATGAATTGCAGGCAGCGCCCCTCATAATTCAATATGAAACCTTTGCTGAAGCCCAGCCAGTTTTTCAAAAAAAGAACTGCATTGATACTTCACACAACAAAAAAAGATCACAATTATTCAAACCATTATTCAAAAATTCCTTCACAACTAAGTCCTCCAAAATTTTGAATGGCTCCAAAATCTGTGTAATAGAATGTCTGTAGCTGCACAAAATAATATACTACGTTCACTGATGGACATCAAGCAATGATGAACTTGCTACAATATCATAATTACATAATAAATTACATACCACACAAATCTAGTCGACTACTTGTGCTGTTTTAAAGAAGCCAGGTTGAACTTCAGTGCCAGGAGTGACAGTCCTTGTGTGCCTTTGCATCCCTTCTACTGCCAGGAGCACTGCAAGAAAGGCACCATAGATAGCATTAGTCTAACGGTTGGTCATAACTTGTATAATCATTAAACCACATAATGGCAGCACACATGCTCAAGAAACAGCAGGAATATTTTGACAGTGAGAAACTACAACATTTGAATCCAAATCTTTGTCCATTCGAGCACTTGTCACGTATTTATGAGACGTAATTGACGCAGTGCACTAGTTTATACCAAACAGCTGCTCGCACAGTAAGCATAGACAAACTTCTACACCACAAATCGCTCACTACCAGTGAATTGTCACTAAGTGCCTAACATAATTAACTTATTGTCTAACAACAGCAAGTGCAGAAGAAAGAAAGAACTATATTGTTAAGCGGTAACCGCATGAGGCGAAAATTCACGGCGACACGTCGTGCGATGGCATTGCGCGGTGGGCTGAGGGCCGCCGAAGCGCTGTCGCTGATCGCGTCGCCAAGGTTCTGGGTTTGTAGAAAATTTTGCCCATCGCCCGGAAGTGCTGTGCGAGATTAGCCAATGACGGTAGGCCTTGCGGGTGCGTAACTTCCGATTTGTTTTGCACGCAAAAGTGTTTTTTTTTCTTCCGGCGGGCTTTCAGCGGATCAGCAGCCGACGCATCCCTCACCATGACAGGTATGCAAGAGTTCAATGAAAGGCTTATTAATGAAGTCCAAGAGGAAAGGGTGCTGTGGGATATGTCCTACACGCACTATAAATCGCAGCAGCACAGGAATGTCGCCTGGCGCCGCATCGCAGCGACCCTTGGGTCCACAGGTGAGTCGCAAACCTTCCGCTGTTATTGTTGCTTCTTGCACGTGTGCTTCACGCGCTGGCTTTTTTTTTTATCCTGCGTAATTACGTGTCTATACTTATATTCATAACTGGAACGTTGTCAGTGTGTTTGGTTCATGATGCTCAGTGGAATGCAAATATATGGAGTATTTCAGCTGCTGGCATTTCGTTTAAATGTCAATGGTATGCAAGTGCTTTTTCAGCGAGTAGCGTGCTTATCGCCCGCGGTCACGGCATTGAACTTGACAGCCTGGAGTTTAGTTTGTGGATTGTGAACATGACTGAGAACAGCGCGTGGATGCCGGACAAGCGCGTTAATTACGGCACCGAACCACAAGAAACGTCTGACTTGTACTGTAATCATTGCTTAACTAATTAATCCTTGAAGCATTCTCTGCTTAGCGCACACTTGCGAGGTTATAAGTATAATCTACACTTTGCAGTTCCTGATGTGAAGGCCCTCTGGAAGAACCTACGATACGTTCCGGAGGTTGTATAAGGCCCGCAACCCCACACCCAGGAGTAGTGCTCCTGCAGAAGACGACGACGAAGACTGCTTTGATGGCGATGACGCTGCTACGAAATGTTTTTTTTATGACCGACTGCTGTTTCTAAGAGACACAGTCACTGGCCGTCCGTAAGTACGCTGTTTTACTTTTCAGTGTACAAGATGCTGGGCAGTGATGTAAACATTTTGTCGTCACTAATCTGTAAGCTGCTTTTATCACTCACAGCCTTTATGTGCATTTTCCTACCTGTTCCTTTTTCATTGCAGTCATCAAGAAGTGGCACCTATATTGCATGATCAGCTATAGCTATAGATTTGGGACAGTTATCACTCCACTGTGATCAAGAAGCTGTTCGGTTGGTCTGAAGCCGCTGCCAGCTGACGACTGTGCCAATGGCAGTGAAACACCACAGCAGATTTTTGCAAGCATGTATGCAGACAATGCAACATGCACGGACACTGGTGCTGGAAACAGTGATGCAGGCTCCACAACAGTGATGCAGACTCCACAGCCGTTAGTTATGAAATTGGAATGTGCTTCTGGTCCTAGCGGCATCGCAAAAAGAAAGCGAAAAAAGGTTTATGACGATGAAATTAATGCCCTTTCAAAAATAATAACTAAGGAAGCTGATGAGGTTGAGCATTATGGAATGCTGATTGCTTCCTATGCCAGGCAGTGCCCAAAAAGACTGCATGTACAAATGCATGCCGATGTGCTTGCGACAGCAGAAAAGTATGTGCAGTTCTCAGACTGACTTTTTTTTATCACTGTCTCCGTGTACATGCAAACATAACTGCTGGTGGAATTTTTGCTGATGAAGTCGACTTCAAAATTTCAGCAAACACGCTGCAGTTTTGTGTGCTGACTACAAATATACCATTTGATTTCTTGTAAAAGAGGATTTTGTTCACTGTGCAATATATTATGTAAATATTTGTCGACAGCATTTAGATATATTCAAGGAATGGTTTTGCTTATGTCGGTTTAACGTCTCAAAGCAACTCGGACCATGAGGGACGCCGTAGTGAAGGGCTCCGGAAATTTCGATCGCCTGGGGTTCCTTAACGTGCACTGACATCGCACAGTACACGGGTGTCTAGAATTTCGCCTCCATTGAAATTCGACCGCCGCGGTTGGGATCGAACCCGCATCTTTCGGGCCAGCAGCCAAGCACCATAACCACTTAGCCACAGCGGCGGCTGTGTCAAGGAATGCAATAAAGGTGAAATTATCATACTGCTTACCAAAGAACTAGAGTTATAGGGCTTTGAAGTTGCCACTTCAGAAACGTGAAGTATATTTTTTATTCCCATTTCTGAAATAGCAAATTAAAAACCTTGTCAATCAGGTTTTATGATAGGTAGGATGGTAATTGCATTCCTTGATGTTCCAAAAACTAATGGCATGAATATTGGCGAGTTATCTGTAGCAAAATTCTTATCAGCTGTTCACAAAAAAATTATATACCATGTCTCATAAGTGCACAAGGACTTGTTACACGTGAAATCAAATGGCATATTTGGAATCGGCACAGAAAAATACATGTTCCCTGAAGGTTTCATCATTGTTACTTTACGAGACCGTCTTCCATCCCTACACGTTTCATCTCATCTGTCCATATCTTGTATACATTCTCCCGAGACCTGGCTATGGTAATTTTGTCCAATATATTGGACACTGGAATCACAGGTGTGGCAGCCACTGAAGCCATAGACTGTTTAATGAAGTGTAACAAAAGGCTGTGGCTGATTTTGTTTACTGCTGTGGTTGGTTAGCAGAGCAGTACAGTACTGTGGACCATGGGCTGTTGTTGACAACTGCTGCTTATTTTTAAACTCATGCTTTTAGTCAGGTAGACTGACATCGTGGCGAGTTTTCGAGTGCGCTGTGCAATATAGGAATGTGAAATGAGTGGAACTAACTGATGTCCATGACAGTACTATACTTTTTGTCACGAATTCTACAGGCAGAACAATGTTTTCTATTTAAGTATTACATGCTTGTACTAATTTACAGAGGCCTCCACTACGGCGTCCCTCATAGCCTGAGTCGCTTTAGGACGTTAAACCCTCACAAATCAAATAAAATCTATATTGTATACTCTTTCATGGCAGTGATGAGCACTGTCAAAATGGTCCTAATTATAAACCAGTCAGTGCTGAACATGTTTGTATAACTGCAGCTTATTTCCTATTTATAATTCATGATTATGCTGTACTGTACAACAAAACCAGTGGGCTTCAAGTACCTACAGGTACAAATATGCAAGTAGAAAGCTTTTCATGACTTGTGACTGTTGTATAAATGTTTTTAGTCAAGTTGTACCAAAGTGATATGTGCATTTTTACTTCATGTGATATTTACTCGACTTTCTGCATTCTGGTTTTTAATGCAATACATATGTGATGTTAACTCAAGAAAAGCTTGCAAGTTTTGCATTTTTCATTTCTGTTATGAGATGTTAAAGTAATGTGTACCTTTTAGTTTCTCTCGCATGTGATTTGCTCAGGACAGGCATAAGTTACTTCTGCATTAAATTTGCCCTGTACGAGGCAGGAAGAGTTTTTTTTTTATTTCTGTACTCAAAGCAGCAGGTAATTTGTTTCTGGAAAGAGACTTTTTCCCACCGTGCTGCATCTTCATGCTCTGTGATATTAAAATGAGTGATTTTTTTTCCACCATGCTGTATCTTCATGTTCTGTGATATATTAAAATGAAAGTGATTTTTTTCCACTGTGCTGTATCTTCATGTTCTGTGACATATGAAAATGAAAGTGATTTTTTTTTCCACGATGCTGTATCTTCATGTTCTGTGATATATCAAAATGAAATTGATTTTATTTTCCACCATGCTGTATCATCATGTTCTGTGATATTAAAATGATACAAATGGCAGTGGTCCAAATGTTTTCATCTCTAAACAATAACTGCTCTGGCGTTTTCAACGCTGCTTTCCTGAAACGAGGCATTTTGTTATCGAGCCCGCAGGCTGCATTTTGATGGAGGTAGGAAGCAACAATGCCACCACAATAGAAATCAGCTGGATGTTCAGAGAGCATAACTGTAATGACATGACCGATATAAATCAATCAATCACTTTATTTTGCACTAAGAAAAAACAGTTTACAAGTTCAGGCCTGCCAAAGCCTCATTGGGCTTTTACAGCAGCGCCTGGCAGACAGCGAAAAGTCGCGGGCAGTGCTTTATAGAAATGAAGGATATACAAGTACAAAAGCAAACATAACAGTAGGTCAGAAAGACCGAAATTACATGGGACCGAACACTACATGAAATAAAAGGACAGGAAAAAGTGACCACGAAAGGGCCATAGAGATGAGAGAGGCAAGGAATTGCTGTATAGCAGAAATCTCTAACATACAATTGAAAGGTCAGGGGAAAACAGATGAACGCAATACCTTCTTTAGTTTATAATTGGTATTCATAGACGAAGCATTTGACAGCAACAGCACAGAAAAATATATCTATCTTTCGGCCTGAGGCATCTACTCGGAATATACTGAACTTTACACAGACTTGATCAAAAATGCTTCAGCACAACTGTTTCAAATAGGAGAGAGAGAAAATTTGGAAGCCTTAAAAAAACAAAAAAACATCACATTCCTTAGAAATTTTAAAATCATAAGCACTGTTTTCAACATTGAGCACAAGATGGAGTTGAGTCTTTTTTTTTTTGCCACCGAAGCCTACCCTTCAGCACTCATGGCAGCTGCTGCTGCACTGGCCTCTGTACTCCAGGCAGGTTCCATTGCCATGGCACCTAGCCCTCGCTAGAAAAAAAATGGATGAAATTCCTGCGGACACTGGCTGTAGCTTGCGAGCTTTTGCGCGCCCTTGTGCCTTACAGCTCAAACATCCCTGTTCGGCCTGGAGCCTCACTTCTCCACGCTCCCTCCAAAACATTGCCAAATACATCCTCAGCGTCTGCATAGCCGACAGGGCAGTATTCTGACTCTGAAGCACTCGTTCCGCTTAAAAAATTGTGTAATATACATGTTGCTTTTACTACGCTATCAGCATTGCTTGGCTGCAGGTGGATGGTACGGCCATAAATCTTCCACCGTGAAGCCAGAATGCCAAATGCATTCTCTGCACACCTCCTGGAAAACAAAAAGTCAGTTTTCTTGTTTAAAAAAACAGCATTGTTTCAGCAAGAAAAGCATGCAGGTACACTCACTCTGCACTGTAGTAAAACTTCTCTGGCAGTAACAAACTGCACAAACAAGTGGATAGACATTTCACTTGTGTCATTACAGAAGACAAACTGCACACCATAGATGCAAACAAAGGCAATCAACATCTCAAAATGACAGGACTTACACCAATACCTCTTTGTTAATTTTCGTTTGTTTTCTATACGTTGCAGACAGAGGACTTTTCATGATGTAAAAAATGGTGCAAAGAAAATGCAAAGGGCAGACAGGATGACTCAGAGAAGCACTAATTAGAGAAAACTCGAGAGAGCCTGCAATTCGGGAGGGCAAAATCAGTAGCGAAGATGCCAGGAAAACATCCCAGCCTTACAAGCACAGGGAAGAGTGCCGTAATGACTGCAGAGTCATTAAAGTTGAGGTTGTTGGATGGAAAAGAGCCCACTGAACTAGAAATCAGACTAAGTAAAGCCGAAAGTTAGGCGAGTCCAACTCGCGCAAACTTTTGGCTCTACTTAGGAGCACTTTTCTGCTGTTGTTTAAAAAAAATTCATATAGAAAGGCTCAAAGCAGCAAATTTGTGCCATGCTGTATATACCTTGCACGGCTCAGGCGGTAATTGAAGATCACCTCTTCATTGCTCGTCCGGCTCCCAGGTAGCGGCCGCAAAAAATCTGGACGAAGCTGAAATGCCTCGTCGCCGATAAACACGTGAGGCAAAGTTGTAGCTGATCCTGGCAGTTGGGCTTCCCTCGGCAAGTTCAGCTTTCCCTTTTCAAGTCATTTCCCAATAGGGGAATCCTTGAATATTCCTCCGTCGCTGAGGCGTCAAGGTGCACTGACATCAATGAGCCTGAACTGGTACCTGCTGTCAACCACTGCCATCAATACAATGGAGTAGGTGCCCTGTAAAGACATACACAACTGCGGGTAATGCATGCATTACATTGCACATGATATCGCAGAGATGTTAGATCCTTCAGTACTGTAACAACTTAAATAAAGCCAACACTGCCATACCTTGTAGTTGAAGTAGAGACTTCCAGACTTTTTCGGCCGCTTTATATTCACATGCTTGCCATCAACTGCACCTAAGCAGTTCGGAAATTGCCACCAGTGCCAAAAACCTGCAGCTATGTCCCGCCATTCACTCTCTGTTGGAGGCTGTAATAAGATCAGACACGTGTTTTGTATTGCTACAGTACATAATAGAGTGCATCATGATTGATGACATTCATCATACAACTCCTGTTAGGTGCATTTACTGCAGTATGTGATGTGGACCTTTGGTTCATAGTGTGCCTGCCAAGTGATGTTTGAGCAATGCTAACCATATCCATGCACAGTATAACAGGAACCTGCAAGGCATCAGCAAACAAGGAAAAATATTCGTGGCATAGTAAAGATATTCAAGAGGGTCAATTAGCTTATATTTTAGTAAGTGATCTATTACATGTGCAGTAAAACAGGAGAATACAGCCTAATGCATTTTTGTGTCATGCTAAATAATGTATTACACCACATATTTCCTACCTTCATGTACAGAGGAGAAAGCACGTCCCACAGCACCCGGCAAGTGAGGTGTATAGCCTCCCTTGCCGTCTCAATTCCAATCCGGAACGCCATGGCGACGTCCGGTATGGGCATGCCTGACGAGAGGTACCTGCAAATGCGCATGTAAACATATACTCATGCGTTCAGATGACATATAATTTACGACATACAGTACATAGCCGCACGCAAGCACACATACTAGAAAGCTGCTCAACTGTGATGCCACCGCCGAATTGCAATCAAAGGAGTCTGCACATAGCGTGATATAACGTGCAGTGGGCAATTACGATGTTTAAATTACTCACCGCAGCGTCAAGGCAAGCCGTTCACCCAATGAGATAGAGTCTCTGCACAGCCACTGCTTAGATAACTTCTCGTCAACCATGCTGTGCAGCATGTCGAATATCTCCGGAGACATTCGGTAATATTTATGAAACAGGCTTTCATCCCCATTCTTCATGAGCTGCATCTGAAACAACGTTTCAAGGAAAAATGGAACCAGTGCGCTAACACTACAGCATGTCCTGACTTACCGCTGTGAAGTATTCGCTCTCGTCCGCGCGGTTTTGCCACACAGGACGCACCCAGTGCCTGCGAACTCCAGTCTGCAATTGTTTCAGACCCAGCAAAGTTCTAAACATTGCCATTTTCCGGCGGCATGCCATGGCAGACGACGATGGCGGAGGCGCGAACAGTAGAAAGAAAAAAGCGCGCGCTTTTCTGCATCACGTGACTTTGTGTAGTAGACTAAAAATAAAATCAGTACCTAAATATTTTTTTCAGTGTTTTTAATGTGTTTTTATCTCGTATGAAGCCTTAAGAGCGTTGTTCAATGCGTTTTTTCAGTGTTTTTAATGTGTTTTATCTCGTATGAAGCCTTAAAAGCGTTGTTCAATGCGTTAATTAACGCAACATGACTGAACGCTGAAGCTGCCGCAATCGAGCAACACTGAAAACGCGCCGCTCCAACGCCGAGTCCCGTCGCTTCGTGCGGTTTGCGCCAGCGACAGCGATGGGCAACGACGGCGTCATTGCGTGACGTATCGCGAAGGAATATCGCCTTATGCGGTTACCGCTTTACTGCTTACAAGGTTCAAAATATTCCTAACACAGAAAGCTTAGAAACTACACTACAAAGTCTACACTCTCCCACAAGGATTGCACGCTGAACTGAACTTAAGAGAATACAAGAGCACAAAAAGGTGACAGACTGTATGCTTTTGTGGTCAAATGTTTGGTCACCAACTAGCCCAGACCTTTTCACTTGTAAAAAGAACTAAAAAAGGCCAGTTTTCATCATTAGTTCTCAGCCTGACTGAAGGACAAGTTCATATGAACTTAACACCATTCGCACACGCACCTTCCATTCGAATACAGTAAAACTGCTGGCATGATAAGTCACTCTCTGGGTTAGCAAAGAATATTGCAAGGTGTGTGCGAAAATGGCCGCACGCTAGGAAACGTAGAACACAAATGAGCTGCGAATTTCTTGCCTATCAACGTTCCACGTTCACTGTTTTTTTCGTTTGCTTTCTACTCCATAGTAAAAAAAGAAAGAAGTGTCTAGCGTTCCGTCCAGACGGAACATTTGCTGCTGCTGCAGTTCCGTCCAGACGGAAGTATTTACTGCAGCTAGAGTTCCGTCCATAAAATGTCCGTACTGTCCATACTACGGCTAGTGCATACCGTCCTAAAGTGTACTACAAACATTTATTGGTGCACGCTTATATTGCTTTTATTCTGGTTTAGAAGCGCTCAGGCGGACGCCTTTGCGATGATGATGATCATGACGATGCGATGCTCCTATTTATGTATTTATAAATATATATAGTTATAATATATATTTATAATTATTTATTAATTTATATTTATAATTATTTATAACTATATAGAAAATGGGGAAGAAATGAGACGCTTGAAACATAGGCCCCAACATCCAATCTAATCCAATCCAATCTGAAGTGGTTGTGGTTTGTAGCAGCGGTAGCACATGGTCAGACATCGCGTTATCCGTGTTGTCGCTACCACGTGCCAGCACCAGTTGCGCTATGAAGGTTGGCGAAAAGTTTTCGACGTTTGAGGAATTAGAGGATGCCGTGAAAGCGTACAGTGATGAAAACTACGTACAGTATTACAAGCGGGAGTCACGGGCCGTAGCAGCGGCGAAGCGGAAGGGAATCAAGCGGTACATCAATGAAAACATACTTGTTTATCAAGTTCACTACCACTGCATCAAGGGCGGCCGAACCTTCAAAACGCGAAGCAGAGGTGAACGAGAAACAAAGTGCCGCTTTTCACATCCATCGCATTAGCAGCGGAATGTATATGAAACTATTTCATTTTTGCTTCTCCACAGGACATTTGTAGATGGTTGCCCGGCCTATTTTAAGTGCTGCGTGTCAGCGGATGGAGAGCACCTGGAGGTTATGTCCAGCCACACGGAGCACAACCATCCCATATCTCAGGTATGCATCCAAACAAATTGATAAATTTTGCAGCTTTTGTGCTGTCTGTATTACTTTAGGGCGAAGTTGCGGACAGCAGTAGGAATTCGTAATCGTTGGAAACCTTGAAACAGTGAAAATAATCTCTTCACGCTCAGTAGTGTTCATATTATAATGCATTAAAATGGTACCTTTTATTCTTTAGGCCATATATGAACAACTTCCTAAGCAGCGAGCGCTACCGGAAGCCGTAAAGGTCGAGGTCCGGCAGCTGATGCAGCTGAAGGCAAATAAAAAGCTTCTCAAGCAGAAAATTCAGCAGGACACAGGCAAAGTCGTCCTGCTGAAGGACCTCAGCAACCTGGCCAGCTCTTTGAAGCCGGCAACGAGGAATGACCTTGATCAAACTGTGCACTTCCTTCAAAAGGATTATGGCAAGTTTCATGTGCATTGCACACCATCAGTTGTAACCCAGTATGTTTGTTGAATTGCATACAGATATACTGGATGTTATGGAATATCTTCATTCTCACATTCGTTTCATTCCTTATTTTAACTGCATGTAGGTTCTGACTGCGATGTCCTGGTGGATGACAATAACTTCCAAGGTCTCCTTATTTCCACCCCTTCAATGCGGAATACAATGGCTGCATATCCAGAGTTTTTAGGCATCGATGCCACATACAAGCTTTTAGATGTCAGGACACCAGTGTACGTCATTCACAATGAAGATTCGAATGGTGCTACAGAAGTAGTCTGTGTGGCCATTCTTGTGAGGGAAGATGAATGCAGCCTGAAGTGGCTCCTTGACAAGTTCCAGGATCTCAATCCCTCTTGGACAAAAACAAGATGCATCATGGCAGATAAGGATCTGCTAGAGCGAGATTTGCTCAAGAAGTCCTTTCCCCAGGCTCATGTTTTAATTTGTGTGTTTCACACGCTAAAGACATTTAAGCGTGAAATCACCTGCGCAAAGATGACCATGTCAGCAGAACAACGTGACCATACCCTCAAGCTTCTTCAGAGGATGGTGTATGCAAGGTCTGATGAAGAGTTTGCGAGGCTTGAAGATCAATTGGACTCTACAGCACCAGAATCTGTACTGGAGTACTATAACAAAAATTGGCGCAGCATTAAGAATGAATGGCACAAAGGACCACAGTTTTTAGCTGGGAGCTTTAATAATACAACCAACAACCGCCTCGAGAGTATTAATGCAAAACTAAAGAGTGTTGTCCCTCTGTACTGCTCTCTTGAGCAGTTTGTTCCAGCACTCTTCAGTATTCTGGCCACAATGCAGCAAGAGAGGGACCATATGGCTGCAGATTCGGTATATAAACGTCCTGCACGTTTGGAAGTGGAGGAGCATCTCCAGCAGTATCAGCTGACTCTGACGCCCTATGCTTTTCCGTTCATTAAGCAGCAAGATGAGCAGTCAAAGAATGTTACTGTCAAAGCTGACTGCCAAGATCAGTGGCGATGCCAGTCAAGCTCTGGTGAAACTGTAACAACATTGCACAGCTGCACTTGCTCATTTAGGCTTTCAATGATGCTGCCCTGTCGTCACATCCTTGCAGTAAGGAGAGCTGAAGGCCTTAGTCTTTATGAAGCAAAGCTTTGTAATGAAAGATGGAGCAAAAAATATTACCACTGCAAACAACGATTGTTCACTAAAGAGGCACCGAACACTCCAACCATATCTGTCACACCAGTTGCGAAAAAGCCAAGGCCAATGACGCAGCAGCAAAAGTACAAAGCTGTGTTTCCACTCTGCAAGTACTTGGCTGAGCTGGCATCAGAGGAATGCAATGATCGGTATTTGAAGCGTGTACAAGCTTTAAAACTATTGATAAAGGAGTGGGAAGGGGAGCAGTCTGATCAACAAAACTCCCATCAGCAGTACAACTGCACTGAAGCGGACTCGGCATCAGATTGTTCTTTTAGCTCTTCTCCATTTCCAGAAGAACATGAAGGGAACGAAGCGCCAGTCACTCTCTCTGAGCACCCTGACACAGTCAGTCCCATTGTTGAAGACGAATCAGCCCCAAGCCCAGTGAAAACTGCAAGTCAGCTACTGCTGGAAATGGTACCTGGCCATGTGCCACCATTCAATGAAGTTGAGAAAGCGGCAGCAGTAATGTCTCTAAGCCCTGTGCTTACAGTTATGTCAGCTGATAGTACTGAGGCAGCGAACGCTGCAGAGCTGAGTGCAGTCCAAATGCCTAAGAAGATTAAACCTCGCGGTCGGCCAGCGGGGTCTGCAGTCCCTGTAATCAGACTGCCTAAAAGGAGGAAAGCTCCAAAAGCCTTCTCTGATCTCAGTAAAGCTGAGAAACAAAAGAAAATTCTTGGTTGGCTAGTTGGGGACAGAAGTGCCAGACTTGCCTTGGAACAAGAAGTTTGCCTGGGTGAGTGAACTTAAGTGTCCTATTCCAATCTTTCCAGCTCTTTGTGGAAAGGGGCTAGGTGGGCATACACTGTGCAATATGGTCACATTCTACATGGCTGGCTGTGTGTAGCTATACATCAGTTCTAAGCCCATTTTATAGCAACGTTGCCTATTGAATACTAAGTGATTTAAATTTTGTGGTGATTGTTTTGGCTTAATACGATGGGCGTTTTTTTTTTAAAGTGGCCTTTCAACTTATGTACGGTGAATTCTGCACCTACTGAGGTGCTAAGAATAGAAAAGTGCATTTGGAGGCTTCATTACAGTGTGCTCATGGTCACATGAATTTTGTATTGCAGGGGAAGACAAGGTCGAGACCATCCATTCAAGGCTGCCAGAGTCCATCTTGGACAGTCAGCTCAACGTTGCTGTCGTGAAAAACTTTTTCACTGCCGATGGCTGGTGTGCTGTGCAACACGTGCTTGATGTCAAGCGCAAGAATATGAAGTGGAAGTGCTATGCTTGCAAGGACCTGCTAAGTGAAGCACCATCAATTGTTTGCGAAGCATGTCTTTGCTGGTACCACATGTGCTGCCAGAATGTTAAAGAAAGCGCTTTAGCAGAAGCCAAAGCATGGTTCTGCAAAAATTGTGCATAAAATGCGAGACCACCTAATGTGATGCCTTTTCTTTTAAAATAAACAAGTGTTTGCATGGCTAAATAAATTTCCTTTAAACACACTTCTACATTTCGCACATTCACTGAACTTGGTGTTCATGGCTGCCCCAACTGCATAATTTGAGCAAAAGGGCCATAATCAATTCTAATTGGGTCATTTCTCTACAGTACAATGGTAAGTTGGCCTAGTTGATATGCGTTCATTCTGGGTAGAAAGCAGCGCGAACGGAACAAGAACGAGACCAAGGAAACGCAGACGAAATTATGCAAACGGATTAACGAACCCAAGCCAAAACACGTTCTATTGACATTTCTCACTACTTGGAAAATAAAATGAACTCTAGCCCAAATTGTAGTTCCGTCTGGACGGAACTCCAGCGCAAATTGAAGTTCCGTCTGGACGGAACTCTAGCCCAAATTGTAGTTCCGTCTGGACGGAACTCTAGCGCAAATTGAAGTTCCGTCTGGACGGAACTCTAGCCACAGCCAAAAAAGAAATGACGCCGTCCATCCACCCACGAGAGAAGAAAAAAAGCGACCTGACCGGTGGAGTCTTCTTGTAGCGCTAAAATTACAACAGGTTTACTGTCCAATGAGGATCAGATACAGTGCTGCTGTATATGTGAGCACTTCGCGCAGTACGTCGAGCCACAGAAGCGTGCACACTAATTTACTCGCCCTTTTTTGAGCAGAGACTGTGCTTTGGACATACCTGATCCTGAAAGGTCGTCAGAAGGGACAAACACGTTGCGTTTAAGAGACGACAGGCAATATTCTTGCGCGGAGGAGCCGAGGGGTCAGAGCCTGCAGCGAAAGAAAGCAGTGAGAATGATCGTGCGTTGTACACGAATCGGCTCCCTCCGGCCGCTACGCAGTCGGCTCAAAACAAAAAACAGCAACAAGTACCGGCTCGCGCACACAATCAGTGATAAAACACCGTTATTCAATACGGCATAATTTGATGGTAGGTGAAAACCACGTAAGTACATGTGCGGTTGAAATTTGGCGCCAAGAATCCGTACGATGAGCTCGGCGCGACAATCTGGCGTGCGCTGTTTCTTTCAGACGTTGACTCTTTCGCGAAGATGTCGCTCACTGCAGCGTCACACATCCATGAAGCGTGCACGACGAGGTAATCGCTGAGCACAACCGAATTCAAAAAGCATTGTAAACAGCTAGACACCTACGGTGGCTACGGCTAGGGTCAGCAGCAACAACGGGGCAGTGACTGCTACAACCAGCAAGGTAGATGTACACCGCCTTGCAACCAGATCGAAATAACGCAAGCGTTATTTCAACCCATGACGTTGCATCCGGTTTGAAGAAAAGACGTCACGTCCGCCAATTTTTTTGCTGTTTGAGCCATGTTTGAGCCGAGCCGAGCATTGCTTGTCCCTTAGGCCGGTCGGCGGGACGGGCGTGCGATCGTGTTGCACGTGAGTAATTTGTTCTTTCTATCTTTTGGCATGCACATACTGAGCAATTGCCTGTTATCTGACACTCGGCATTCCGTTGTCAACTTCCTTGCGCCCGAATATTTTGTGTTAGCAGATAACCCAGGACTAGCACGGAGCCCGCTTGCCCGCCAGTGGACCCAAAGGCCCGGAGGGAAAGACTCATCTGTTTTATCGTAAGTTCTGCTCAAAAGTTCTGTGCAGGTCTACGGAAAAGAGCAAGCGCTGAGCGTGTTTTTATATCTTTTGTCAGCCCAGCCCAACGTAACTCATGGTAACGCATAATTGCCAGCTTTTGCGTGCTCCCGAAAAAAGGCGGGAAACTTTTGACAACAGTCTTGTTGAACCACTAATAAAGCCGGTCGTCAGTTGAAAGGTCTCCTCGATTTGGCTGCACTTTCTGCACCAGTTCAGGAAGTGCGGCACTCTCGCACTCGATTTGACAGTGCAGCTAGTGCCACCTGCACTTCGGCACTCGATTTGGCCTCGTGCTGCACGAGTTCTTCTGCACTGCTGCACTAGCCTCCCGGCGAGTTCTCTTCTCGTGCAAGTAGTGCAAGGTGCTTGGCGCGCTCCGTAGCAGACGGCTCCGCGGCCGCTTGTTTTGTGAGCGGCGTTGAGACTATGTTTGAGACGGCCGCGTACCCGTGAAAGACGCGTCATCTGCGCCGCGCCCTCACCAAACAGCTGAAATGACAGTGCGCGTATACGTGTGTGTACGCGCGCGCATGTGCGCGAGTCTGTGTACGCGCGTAAGCGACAGGTTGGCATGGCGCACATACGGAAGTACGTACTGCGTATGGGTTCGCATCTTTCTGTCCAGCCTCGCACGTTGCTTACACCATTTCTCTTTTGTGTGCAATTATTATTATAGACGCAGCACGATGGAGCGCTTCCATAAGAGGCAGATTGTGAGATGTTTTATTATACGTGGGCGATCGCAACGTTTGTGGCTCGCTGCGACATCAGTACCTCTGCTTACGACCGCGACTGGGCTTGAGGTCGCCGTCAGCCCACACCTTCGGCTGCCACTTAGCCTCTGACAGTCACGTCGCCGTCACCGTCCGCCGAAAGTGAACGCGATTGAGTTCAAATATAGATCCGGCAACTCTTGGCGGACAACCGTAGTCACTTTTCGATAGGACGGAAGCAGCCTGAATCACGCGTATGGACTGTAAAAGATCGTCTCGAGCGGTAATCTGAATAACCTGTCTAATTAATTGTTGCCTCTTCGAAGTACCCGTTGAATCAGTGACGGTCGACCGGCATGCGCCCCTTTAAACAACGCAACGGAATGAACGGTGTCAAATTCTTCACCACTTTTTGAATTAACAAAGTTCATAGCCGCTCCACGAGATGTGCCACTTGGAGCAAATACACAGCGTCCAATGCAGCTAGCACAATCTCGCGCATATGTGAAAACACGCGACAAACACCAACACGTACATGGCCGCAGCAGACGAGTTTCTGCACTTCTGCACTCGATTTGGCCGCTGCACCGACAGCACTAGTGTCGGGCTACACTCGCGCCGCAAGAACTGGCACTACACTGGCACGGCACTTTTGTGAACTAGTGCGGAAAGTGCAGCCAAATCGAGGAGACCTGAACTAACCGTTTGTGCGATGAGTTTTGTACGCGGTCCGATATTTTGTGGCCCCGCGGCTGGGAAAGTCTGTTGAGTGTTGACTTAATTGCACTTTACAATTGTGTGCTCTTGTTACAATTCGCTTTCTAAAACAGGTGCAAAAATTGTGGCGAGATAAGCGATTACGCTTTGGTGTCTGCAGAGGGAAACATGTTCTTCTTTTAAATTCATATTTATTTCAGACGACAGCACTTGAAAAACTTGCAGGCAGTTTTCTGGTATGCACGGGCCTTCCCGATTCCTGCTTCGAGTCCGGCGTTCACTTGTTGGCGCAGAGGCTGAACAAATGGGACGTTAAAATGCTGAGGCAGCAAAGGCTTTAAGGCGCCACAAGGTGAGCCCTCCACCTTCTGTGCTGATTTTAAAATGAGTGCTGTGCCACCTGCACCGAACATCTGTTTTACGTGGGGAAGGTGTTTGGACTTAGGTGGCCAACTATCATGGAGGCAACTGGAAAAGCATGCTTCCTTTTAAGGCCTATAATCTTAAGACCTTTTTACAGCTGATGTTGTAAAGAGGCCTTAAAGAGATTAACACTGTGGACAGTGTGCATGATGTCCTTTGTTTGGAAGCTTGTGAGGTGCATAAAGCTCACAAGGCACTGTTGTAGTGTGTGACAGGTCATTGTGGTGATATTAGAAAAAGACATAGTACAGCACAATGGGACAGAGAAAAGGAGCACACAGGATAAGTGCTCATCCTGTGTGCTCCTTTTCTTTGTCCCGTTGTGCTGCGCTATGTCTTCTGATATGCTATACCAACAAGCCCAAACTACCACTTTGCTAAGATTGTGGTCATGATAGGTTTCTTTGATTTGGCTGCACTCTCTGCACTAGTTCTGTGAAGTTCCACGGTGGTGCCGGTAGCATGCAGTGTCAGTTCAGATGGTTCAAATGCAGCTTGGCACTGTCCGCTTCCAAAACGAATGGTCGAGTGCAGGCCCGATTGATAGCCTTGCTGTTGTCACGAAATTGCAGCCAACTGCATGCTGCCGACGCCAACGACCACCAAAATCCTGAAACACTTGGAAGAATTTTCAAGCAGCAAATCGCAAAGAAGTCTTACCATGAACCTGCTCTAGGAAATCGTCGTTTCACATAAAAAAAAAAATTGTTTCATGTATACACACAGGCTACTTACGAATTAGCGCTGAAATGCTGCCCATGCAACTGGACTTGACCGCTTAGGTTTTCATTATGATGCCTCAAACAGTCACTCAATTCTTCCATGTGTAGGTCGAAGAAGCAGAGAAGGTATGGCACGTGTTATTTAATGAAATGATGACAGTTATTTGCTGAAAGGTTGTGGGGGTTTAATGTCCTAAAGCAACTCAGGCTATGAGGGACGCTGTGGTGAAGGGCTCCGGAAATTTTGACCACCTGGTGTTCTTTAAGGGAGCTGCTGACCTGAAGGACATGGGTTCGATCCCGGCCGCGGGGGTCGAATTTTGATGGAGGCGAAATTCTAGAGGCCCGTGTACTGTGCGATGTCAGTGCAAGTTAAAAAAACCCCAGGTGGTCGAAATTTCCAGAGCCCTTCACTACAGTATTCCTCATAGCCTGAGTCGCTCTGGGATGTTAAACCCCCATAAACCAAACCAATCTTCTTTGTAATGAGGTGTAAGGCATTATTATACACGGATTACACGTGGTATGCTCCTACAGCTGCTATATAATTTATAACTGAATTTCTTTCTCGTGCTGTTTCAGTTTCAGCAGCTGAACGATGACTGTGACCTTAAAGAGAGGTTGTAGGTCATGTGAGGCGTGAAAAACTGCAATATAATTGGTGCTTCTACATTTGTTGTCATTCCTCCTCTAGAGGAAGGCTGGCTTCAGCAGTGCAGTAAATAAAAACGATAAAGCAGCAATTATATCGCAGTTTTTCTATGCCTCTAATGACCTAAAACCTCTCCTTGTCGTCACAGCTCTCATTCGGCTGTTTAAACTGTAACAGAATGACAGAAAAATTCGATTATGAATTATTTAGCGGTCGTAGGCGAATACCAAATCGTGATTCATGCATTGTAGTGTCTTCATTATAAAGAAGAAAATATGCCACCAATATTAGGTCTCTATGCTCCATTAACATGCACTGACATCGCACAGTACACGGGCCCCTAGAATTTTGCCTCCATCAAAATTCTAGAGGCCCGTGTACTGTGATGTCAGTGCATGATAAAGAACCCCAGGTGGTCGAAATTTCCAGAGCCCTTCACTATGGCATCCCTCATAGCTTGAGTCACTTTGTGACGTTTAAACCCCCATCGACATTTCAACAAAGAACTGTCATCATTTCATTAAATAACTAGTGCCATACCTTCTTCAGTTCTTCAACCTACACATGGACATTGCCATACTGCTGCACCGCAGCTGCGGTGCAGCAATTCGGCTTTCATTTCATTCATTTCGGCCAGCCTAGAACTCGTGCCGCACTAGTGCAGAAATTGCAGCCGAATGAAAGAGACCTTATGATTATGTGGCTACTTCCGTTGCATTTGGTGGGCAACAGTTTTTTGTCCTAGCCATTACATAGAAAGAAGAAAAAAAAGGAAACGTGGGAACATTCACTATTAAGACAACAGCTTTCACCTGCAGACCCCAAATGAACAAAGCCTGCCTGTATAGTGAACAAAGCAACTAGGCTGTCACGTATCTAGCAAGTTATAATTTTGAAGGTGGGCCTCCTGCTGTGAAACTGGCAACGTTTGTGCCCTAGAGACAAGCAGTGGCGAGAGGCGAGAAGTCGCAGACGAATGTAGGTAGGACAGGTAGCTGAACGAGGAAGTAGTTCCCGTAATTGAAGAATACAAAGAAACACAAGGACGAGACATGTTTATGTTCTTCCTTCTATGTTTGTCATTTTGTTTTCACAAGTTAACAGTAGATGTTCGTTGTAGTTTCACTTTTTGAGGAAAATGGGGAAGGGGTTGTTCATCTTGAGACATGTAGCCCAAAAGACGGAGCACAGGAATGGCTCACACATTAGTGCTTGCGTTTTGTTCCTACTGTTCTGTGTGCTTGCACCCCTTGCCCCCAAATGAGGCATTGACATGATCTTACGTGGTGCTATGCTGGTAAAGGGTGTCTGCTGCATGCATATGGGTGTGTGGCATTCAGTTTCAAGCACCAACACACGGCTTCTAGTGCAGTAGGAATTATGGGAGCAAAAAAACCTCAAGGATGTGGATGAATAGTTTAGCTCTTCTACACGATAGCAAGGCGGGCGAGTTGGTGATACATATTTAAAAAATTAACAGCGCGGAAAACGAGGACTTCAAGGGTAGAAAACACAGGACAAGCGCTTGTCCTGTGTTTTCTACCCTTGAAGTCCCCGTTTTCCGCGCTGTTATTTTTTTAACTCTCCAGTTTGCCTTTTCTGAAAAAATTCTGTGACAGGAGTTTCTAATACATGTCAGCCCACCCCTCATGTAATACTCCCTTGTGGGCCTTTGAGGTAGAAATAAATAAAAAAAAAAGTAGTGCCCTTTCAAACAGTATAATTTGCAACTTTGGTGCAAGATTTCCAGTGGCCCCTTCAGGGAGTGTTTGTCCAGTGCTTGTAGTGATTGCTTAATGTCACTTGGTCCCAAGAACCAGACAGTTAACCAATTGCCCTTGTGCCTCTTGATGAGAAAATCTGAGAGGTAAAAATGAGTTTACCATAGCTGTGAACAGTAATGAGCTGGATGTATTGCCGAAGAGAATCGAGGTCATCTGCTTGACAGTTGTAAGAATTTTGGGTTGGTTAGAGCATAGATGGCTTAACATCATCTTCCGTATCTTAATAGATGTGGCATTGTTGGCGTGTGTAATAAAAATTTGTTTCGATGTGAGCTGTCAACTCGGGCGTGACGAAGTTGTAAGCTCGACCAGAAGTACCTGTGCTGTTTGAGCTCAGGGCAAGAGCTTTGAGCGAGGCCACTGCACTACGTCCTTGTTGTACATTTGGCTTTCATGGTGCTCCAACTTTCTCCTTCCCCCACCTCTGTTAGGAATGTCGCCATGGGGCCGAGCGAAAGTGGTAGGGTGTAATTAGAGCAGTGGCATGGCCATAAGGTCCATCCTAACAGTACTGCGTAAGGCTTGTTTGCTGGATTGGCCCCGCAGTCAGAACTGAGGTGAGTTATGAGTGGGCCACTGTGGAGAAAGATAGTAGAGCAACGGAAAACATGCCACGAATGGTGCAGAGCTATAGTTTGGAAGCAACCTTTGATGCCTTTGATGCCTTTGTTGCCATTGTGGTCAAAGTTATCTGTGAGACCATCAAGGGCACCACCTGTTTTTCATGCATCGCATAGCAATAGATCAGGGCTTCAATTTTATAGTTGAATCATGGGCTTTACTGCAGGAGGTGTATGAATTGGTTCAGATTTCACATTGAGGCGCATCAAATTCAGCAACGTTAGTACTCACAGGTACAGTAAAACCTCGTTAAGGCATACCTCGCGGCACTGTGGAAAAGCTGTGCAAAGCAGCAATATTGTCACGAAGACGACGAAGCTGGCAGTGGTGCGGGAACGGAAAAGTCACGTTATAGGCGAGCGGCCATTAAAATCATCTCACTGCCATCATTCATCGCCGCTTATTATTCGGCTGGTCACCACTTAACATTTGGTGTGAGATGCGGGGTATCATCCCCATCCTGGTCCTGGATCTTCGGAGTCTTCTGCCTGCCGTTATCGTCGGCCGTGTGCACCTGGTTTGCCCCGCTGTGCCCCAGCCCGCCGAACCTGAATCGACCTCGCCGCTCACCGCAGTCCCGTCCCCTGCCCTGACCACGACCCGAGACGCCGCCCACACGTGAGGACACCACCCCCCTGCCCATGCCATTCGGTGCATTCAAGGGCTTCGTCCGTTGGCTACTGGTGACCTGTGTCCCAAGCGCTTCATCGACTAGAATTCACTCACACATATCTTTCATCGTGGCAGCCAGCACTTCCCCCCATGCCATTTGTGTTGTACCGTCCTCCTCTGAACCCATCTCCACTGAGCCATCTCTCCGTCAGTGTGTTCTTCTATTCACTATCGGGATGATCGCTCAGCAGCCCCGGGTAGTGTCACTGAAACGACGAAGCTGGCAGCGGCGCAGGAACAGAAAGGTCGCGCTATAGGCGAGGGGCCATTAGAATGATCTCACTGCCATCGTTCATCGCCACTTATAATTCGGCTGGTCGCCACGTAACAATATGCCCAAACTGAAAGCAGCCTGAGTATATCCGTTGACCTGGTAAAAGATGATACCTGAGGCATTTCAAAGAATGTGCAGGCAAAACCTTTTAATCACATAGCTACGAGTGCAGCCTCGAAGGTATGTAAGCCAGGTCCTGTGTCCCAGCTGCTTTATTAGGCCGTATTTGAGTGAACAAGCAAGTGTCTAGCACGCATGCAGTTTTTTCCAACAGTACAAGTTTAGCTGTCTTCAGCTTCCATGTAGGCGTTACTTTCATTGGATGGCGTTTTGCCAGTGATGGAAGCAACAGTGTCAATACCAAACTGTGCTGAAGAAGTCTTGGACTGCATTGTCTAATCCATCACCAATCATGCAGAAAAAAAATGAGTCTCCGCAATGCGTCCTCTGCAACAAAATACCTCCTGTAAACAGGACGTATTTAGGAATACCTGCTCTATTCTGAGGCCTGGATTGGGAAAAGTGGGGATAAGAGTTAATGGAGAATATTTTAGTAATCTGCAATTCTCAGGTGATATCGCTAAGTCGCTCAGCAGATGAGCTGCAAAGCAAGATCAGTAAGCAGAATGATGGGTCTAAAGAATTAAAGGCGTATAGACACTTAACTTTTGGGTGCGTGTTTTTTGTTTGTAACGATGCATAAGGCGTTGTTATACGTGAATTACTACCTGGTATTCTCCTATAACCAATAAATAATTTATAATAGCATTTCTTTCTCGTGCTGTTTCGGTCTCAGTTTCAACAGCCGAATGAGGACTATGACGCCAACGTGTACTTACAGGTCACGTGAGGTATGAAAAAACTGCAATATAATCGCTGCTTCCACATTAGTTGGCATTCCGGCTCTTCAGGAAGACTGGCTTCAGCAGTGCAGTAAATCATAACGATGAAGCAGCGATTATATGGGCGTTTTTCGATGCCTCACGCGACACAAAAGCACTCTTTGACATCACAGCAATTGTTCGGCTGTTGAAACTGAAATAGCGTGACAGAAAAAATTCAATTATAAATTGTTTAGCGGTCATGGGCAAATATCACATGGTGATTCATGCGTAGTAGTATTTTCTGCATCGTTGTAGAGAAGAAAACATGCCACCAAAATTACATGTCTATAATCCTTTAGCACGCAGAAAACCAAATGGAAAATGCTCTTGGCCATTCCCTCCAATGCAAATGCTGTGTGGTGTATAATATTGTTACGTGGTGGCTCTCCAAAGAGTGAGTTGCGATGAACGATGGCAGAGATATAATTTAATGGCCGTTGGCCTAGCGCGAGTGCTCTGTAACGCACCACAGCCAGCTTCGTCGTCTTTGTCACAATATTCCATTTCCTCATGAACATTGTCACTAATAGGAAACTGGGTGGTGTGTCATTGTTTGCGTAAGAACTTAAGGACACTGAGAAGTTCCCTAGGCAGCCGCTGACCACACACCATACGTGGCAAAATTACTTTTGAAAAGTAATTAAATTACATTACTAATTACTTTCCTATAAATCACAGAAGTAATTACATTACAAATTACTGGTCTCAAAGTAATTGCATTACATTACAATTAGCTGCCTTAAGTAATGAAAATTACTTGGTTTCGATGCTAAAATGTTGCGCATTGGCCATAGTTTGTGCAAAATTTCCAGTTTTTTGTTTTTGTTTGCACCGCCACTGAGCTTGAAAATGGGCGTCAGAAATTTTTTCCCTTTTTAGTCAATTTGAACTGCCGCTTTGCTGATGTAGATGAGGTCTTTGTCATATCATTCTTCAATCAGAAGTACATTGTTCATTGTGTAATATGGTCCCACCATCCTGATTTTGAAGAATTTATCATCCGCGTAAACAGCGGGAGTGCTTTGACCGCTTATCCACGCATCATCCCAGAAGTGCACAGGCGCGCGAGAAGCTGCCAATTCTGCTGTTCAATTGATTTGTTCTGGAGGCAAGTTGGTGGAAATACATTGTATGTCGCTGGGACGCTGTTGCCTATCGTGCCCTTGAGTTAGAAATACGGCCTCAGATGAGGCCACAAAAACCCGACAACTCGTGGCCAACTTTCTTATGCATGTCAGTTGAGACTTTTGTCAGTGTCAAAGTACTCAAAGACGTCAAAGTACTTGCTCAAGCACTCGCAGTGCGTCTGCGTGAAGGTACCATATGGCTTGCCTTGGTCATCGAGCTCTCCTCGTGGCCATGCAGTGCGCTTGTGTGTGAGACCTTATGCAGTGCAGGGAGATGCGTAGCAGTCCTGTGACTGATATGCAGACTTCACCAAGGCAGTGCTGACGCCTGCGCGCACCTCTCGTCCACGTGCTTCCCTGGGGTGCAGGCTATTACTACTTGCACGCTTTTAAGGCACAAGCCTGAAGTGGCACATTAACATCGATACCCGGCATTGTTGTCGATGTCCAGGAAAAGTGGTCCATAACCCCCAATGACATAGTCAGCAATGAGAAAAATTTCTTCCAAGGGTGCAGAGAATTGAACCCAGGGCCTTCAAGTTACAAGGTGATCACACAACCCATCGGCCACAAAACCGCGTTGTTTCTTGGCAAGTAATGATTCATTTAATGTATGTGTTGCCCTATGACTATAAGCTAATGAGTAGGTGTGTCACTAGAAAGGAAGGAAACAATATAAATTAAAAAGTGAATGTTTTTCGCCTTCAAAGCAAGAAAGTAGTCTCTAGTGTGTCCGTAATTTATTCTTGCTTTGGGAGTCGCCGCGGTGGCTTATTGGTTATATGGTGCTCGGCTGCTGACCCAAAAGACTCTGGTTTCATCCCGTCTGCGGCAGTCTCATTTCGGTGGAGGTGAAATGCTATAGGCCCGTGTACTGTGCGATGTCAGTGCATGTTAAAGAACCCCAGGTGGTCAAAATTCCCGGAGCCCTTCACTATGGCGTCCCTCATAGCCATAGTCGATTGCTTTGGGACGTTAAACCCCCATAAACTGCATCTTTGCTTTGTATACGCTAATCTCCCTAACGCGAGGCCAAAGCATGGCAGATACAAGGAGAAGCATGGACTCTGTATGCAGCAAAAGTAATATTGCTAGTAATTGATTACTTTTCTGTGAAATTACTGCTTGAAAGTAGTTCATTACATTACTAAATTGCCATGCCACAAAAGTAATGAATTACATTATAAATTACCGAGAAAAGTCATTTAATTACTGTAAATATATTACAGTAATTTATTTGCTGGCTAATCTGCCACACACTGATTTTAAGGTGATTGCACACTGCTTTTCAATGAATGCGAAATCCTGACATGATAGCTTTTGCAAATGGTACTAAACAATGCCTTTTGCATATTTAAGGCAAAGGTTTGTGCCACCTTCCCTTTTATTTTTTTTCTCTCCCCCCCCCTTTCCCCCTTCATATGTTTTTTTTTTTTGATGTTATGAATGCAATGTTTTAGCAATAAGCTTGAATTAGCCCCTATGAAAAATTTTTTTGCTGGTCTGCACGTGACTGTCTCTATGTCCAGGTTTTGCGCCATTTCCTAGTCCCTGGCATTTATTAGCACTTTCACTTCAATAAAACTTTTGTGAATGTGCTGGCACAAATTTTGAAAAGTTCCTTTGCTAGCACTTGCAAGTTGTTTCCATATTTTTGTTTTCCATGGGGGTGAAGTTTCATGGCATGTCCAGTCCGTCAACTATTTCTTACCGTTCTCAGATTTGTCCCGTTACACTTGTGCATTGTGGAAGAGCCGCAGCTGCTCTTAAGATGCTTTGTGTCCTTGCCTTTGTGCAGGGCAGCAGCGGCGTCTTCTCCGCAGTGCTCAGTTGCATGTAGGCAAAGCATCCAAAAAAATATGACTAGCTTGGCTGGCATTTTCTCTTGGTCTCTGAATGCATCATGTGGTCAGAATTTGGCAAAATTATGGACATGTATACCAAAGAATCATTTCAAAAAGTTATCCAGGATTTGTATTGTGAATAAAAATAGCACAACACGCATAATTTTTCGTTTTGTGATACTGCAGATTACACGAACCAAGAACAGAACAGCAAGGTTCTACTGTATTTCTTTGAAGGGCTGTGACGGTTTTAAAGGTAGTCTAGCAACCTACAATTCTCCAGAGGAATTTCGTTTACCTGGAAAATTCTGGCAGTTGTGGGGGATACCATCAAGAAAGTGGTCAAGTCTCGGGAAAAGGACGGACTGAAATTAACGCAGAGGTCTGCTGCGAGTTTTAACGATATTGTGAGTGTCCAGCACATGGTCCGTTCTTATTGGCATGACATAGTTTTGCTTCTAATGAGTATTAGGCATGGCAGCCTGTCTGTTTTAGCTGTATTTTTCTTGTCTTCAATTAAGTGAGCATTGTATATACCGTATTTACGCACATAATTTGCACACTTTTTATTCAGAAATTAGGGCTCTAAGAAGGGGGTGCGCAAATTACGCGGGGATTTCGCGAGCGCAACTTATACTCCACAAAGGTCATAATGCACAATATAGGTATATTGTATGTTGCTGCGTACACATCAGCACCCGGACCCGCACCCTACGCTGGCGGGCCCCCGAAAAAAAAACCAGCCATTTGTTCGATAGTTCCAGATTCCGTAAGTTTGCTTTCGCAACTTCGTCTGGGAAAGCAACCGCGAATCAATAAATCAATTATCAGACCACACAATTCTTTAACAGTACCGCGCGAGTATCGACCAAACTGCTTGTCAGCGCCTTATCACGGCGCGCAGCTGAGAAGCCAGCAAGAATAACCACATGCACACAAGTTTGCTGACACAACGATTGTCGACTGTGGACAAACTTGTGCGCACGCGGTTATTCTCGCTGGCTTTGCCGCTCCGCGCCATGATAAGGCGCTCACAAGCAATTTGAAACTTGCCGTATAGTTGTGATATCCCATCTCAAGACACGACCGAACAAACACAAGCCGTCAGAGCGACAGAGAAAAGTGTAGCCGGCAGTCGAGTCACATGCATCAGCCAAACAAACAGCGGTGTTGGCTCTTCTATCAGCTACCGATCCTCCCTGAAAGCGCTGCTGGCCGTTCCGAGTGGCGATGCCGCTGGTGCCACCGCAATTGTAACAGCGGCCCGACACCACCATGAATGCCCAGTGCACAATAGATTCAAAAGGCCTTCCGAACAAACACGCGGAATAGCCGAATGCTACTGGGTAGAGCCCGCGTGCATGGTGGTGGTCTAGCGCAGCACGGTGCGTAAAATATGCGAGTAAAAAATTTTTTTTTGTAAACCCGAGTGAGAAGTTAAGGGTGCGCAAATTATGCGTGTAAATACGGTACTAGTTGGTTCTGTACAGGTTGCCACACTCCTCATTAAGTTTGGTCTGGTGCATATCAATAGACACAGCTACGTTCAAAAGTATTTTCTGTGGAATAAGCCGTAGTCATAGGAATGTGCAGAATTCATGCGCTTTCAGTATACTGATGCGAGGTGCCATGCCACCCCAATGTGGCATCAAAATCGATCTGTAAATCTTGCTCTCAGGCCTCGTCAATCTTGTAGGCTATTGCAGAAACAAACAGAGGCTAGTTTCTCTGCGGTTCGAGCTGTGATGATGAGGTCGTAAAAAGCTGTTACTTTTTGTGGAAATGCTTGGTGCTTGTCCTGTGGCATTGCTGCTATCGAAAGGGGTGCCAGAGTGTGCCTTCATTGGAAAGGCAGTAAAAGGCAGTGCTTCTCAGTGATGAGCAAACCAACCTTTGTCAGCCTTCTTGTTCAAGGGTTCCTTCTTGAAAGCCTGAAATATTCTTTTGCAGTACAATGAACAGTGTATGGAGTCCCTGAAAGCATGCATAGTGTTCTGTTTAGAAATTTTCCAGAATTTTCTCAGAGTTTTGTTTCTTTTGTGAAAGCAGATGTAATGTCAGCACATATGGCCACCACTCTTATGAACCATTAAAAGAAAGCAAGAACTTGTGAGCATAATTTTAACAAACTTCCAAATCTAAGAGTCCGGATCAGTCAGGCACTTTTCGTCCAGTGAGAAGGAAAACAGCTGCTGAAATTTCAGCACAGATTCCTAGTTGAAATGTGCCAGCATCTGTGGGTCCGTTACGGCCAGGGATTCCAGTGTGGTGTTTCCATACACAAGAGTTAAGTGGGCCATGTCCCATTAAGAATGCTGCATCTGGGGCAGCATTCCACAGCTGGAGGTGTCACAAGAAAGTGTGGAAGAGGTCGTCTTGTTAATGCTCTCACACTTGTAGCTTAAGCTGCTGTTCATCGATTTTTTGTGTCATTAATGTTTCTCAACAATGCCACATCACGTCATGCGCCTTTTCAGTGTCTGAACTGTGACAAGAGCATCTCCACAGCAGCCGTGGCCTCATGCTTGAGTGCTCACCTCGGCTACGGGAGGTCGTGGGTACGATTCCCGCGGCCTCCGGTCCACCAGCCAATTAATCCAATAGGAACAGGCGGTCCCCCGGCCTAGTGCTCGGCTCTCCACGGCTGCACTGCGTGGGAAGGATAGCCTGCGCCTCAAAATTCCCATCAAATGCGGGCACAAAAATGTCTCCACGTGGTTAAAACCCGCAGTCCAAAACTCTCGCCTTGTGCCAGTTACAAAACTCACAACGTTCACTTCTCTAGCTTCAAGATAGATGTGCCATAAGCACTCTCCGCTCACAAACCCCCTTCAAGCAAAGTGTGGCGGTATTTGATTGTTACCGTTGTGGCTGGCTCACACGCATCAGCAGGTGTGCATGACAGGTTAAAAAAAAAGATGGGTTTCTACCGCACTAGGTGGATTTAGGGTTGCTTGACGGCGGAACTTATCTCTGATCCATCAAGGCAACGGTTTGGTCGGAGACCCTTCTCTCAAGCATCTCACCCTAGATGAGCCGAGCACCATGGCGGGGAAATCTCAAAACCGGTGGGTACCCGGCGGCACTGGGAATCGAACACAGCACCTCCCGAATGTGAGGCGGATGCTCTGCCACAAGGTCGCGCTTCGGTGCTATGATCTTCGCCAAAAGGCCGAGAAATGAAAAGCCGAAAGATTGTCGTTCGGCAGCTTACAAAGTCAAGCTGTCATGTTTTTTCCTGAACACAGTTATGGCTCAGGCTAATTGTACCATTCTACATGATTTTCCCTCATTCATTGAGATGCTCAGTAAGCTTTAGGATGCGATAAATTATGAAGAGGAATGAAATATTTGTATGAAATGTTTCTTTTCATCACTGCATTTTGTGGGAACGTGTTTGTATTGTAATTTCAAATGTTTTATAATTTGAACTACTCGAAAATAAAGCATATCGCAGTACTGACCGGCATTTCGAAACGCCCTGATATGCACACCATGTGTACGAGAGCAGACGCAGCGGTCCCTGTGTCATTACTTTTGGAACCCACATGACCAGGGTTGCTGCTCTTCCTCGGGAGTGACGTCGTAATGCACCCCGACACTCGGAAACCGAAATCGCTCAGTATAAATAATGCGGTAATATTTAATGTTCATATTTAAATTGCGGAGCACGTATCACGCACCGGGTGGGAGTATGCAATGCTTGAAACTAAGAACACTCCAACCAAAAATTTGATGTCTCCGCTCCTTTAAGGTTTTGGGTTTAGCATATGGAGCTTGTGAGCTCTTGTGTGCCAGCTTCAGAAGCCTTTCAGATACCCTTTCGTTGTTTGTCTTGACTGTTTTTATTCATTCTTGGTCTCTGCCTTGTACACACTTCTTTTTGTGTGTGGTTTCTCTGGCACATCTTGAACAATGTTCCTTTTATTCTTTTTTTAAGGATCTTTCTAATGTCCATACGCAAAACCACTACAGGAGTGCATGGGCTGCTGCTGTAGCCTGTTTGGAGATCTCCTTATCTTTTTCCCTCATATGCATTCTATTTTTTGTGTATTTGTTTGTGGGTTTCTCTTAGTGGTTTATTAGTTGCATTTTATTGTTCTGAGCTTGCATACTTTTTTCTGTTTTCATGGCATCCAACCCAGTGTATGACTGACACTAGTGGAGGGACTGCAGCAGCCGACCTTGCATGGCGCGGCAGTCTCTGGTCCAAGGCACCTATTCCCCGTTCCAGGCTATTGGCTCAAGGTTGTGCCACAAGTCTGCACCTTGGCCTACAGGCAGAGTCGCATTAGGCCCACGTCAGCCAGGACTTCCTTGCCAAATAAAGTGTTCCTACCGACACGCCTTGTCAGTAATTGATTAAGCGTATGAATAAATTAGTAACAACTTTGTTGGCCGTATAGAAAAACCGTGTTACAAACCAGTTTTTTTAAGGCCATACCCAGCCACCACATTGTTTCCTCTGAGCAACCTACTCATCTTTGAGGTAAGTGCTTGCCGTGTGTCGCATCACAGTCTGAAGTGTTGCTGCAGAACCGCATATTGCCTTCCTGTTTATGCCATTGCAGCAGGAAATGCTTCACAAAGCTAATGAAAAAAAATAAATTTTGCCAACATACTGCTTTGAGACAACCGCTAAACGGGTGCCGAAGCCCACTGAACATCGTAATTGAGGCCTATTGAATTGAATGTTCTTTGTAGGCATTTTACAAAGGCAAGATAACAGTCCTAGCAGTTTTGGGTGCACAAACTGGGTAATATCAGGCTTTAACTGCTAACAAGAGGCCCTAAATATTCGCTAAATTTGATTTATAGTCTTCTCTTCCTGTTGTAACCTATCTTTCCTCAAGCAGAACGGTAGCTGAAGTGAATTCGCATCACCTGTTAATGTCAGATTTTTTTCTTTTCTCAGCTGCTGAGGGCCATTATTGCCAGAGGGGTATGTAAGGTGTGTACTGTAGACAGGTAAATAGCTTAATTCAAACCGACGGTATTTGCAAACTGGCACTTCGCTTCCAGCCCCGCCGCGGTGGCTCAGTGGTTAGGGCGCTCGACTACTGATCCGGAGTTCCCGGGTTCGAACCCGACCGCGGCGGCTGCGTTTTTGTGGAGGAAAAACGCTAGGCGCCCGTGTGCTGTGCGATGTCAGTGCACGTTAAAGATCCCCAGGTGGCCGAAATTATTCCGGAGCCCTCCACTACGGACCTATTTGTTCCTCTCTTCTTTCACTCCCTCCTTTATCCCTTCCCTTATGGCGCGGTTCAGGTGTCCAACGATATATATGAGACAAATACTGCGCCATTTTCTTTCCACCAAAAACCAATTATTATTATTCGCTCCGGAGTTCCCGGGTTCGAACCCGACCGCGGCGGCTGCGTTTTTATGGAGGAAAAACGCTAAGGCGCCCGTGTGCTGTGCGATGTCAGTGCACGTTAAAGGTCCCCAGGTGGTCGAAATTATTCCGAAGCCCTCCACTACGGCACCTCTTCTTCTTTCACTCCCTCCTTTATCCCTTCCCTTAGAGCGCTGTTCAGGTGTCCAACGATATATGAGACAGATACTGCGCCATTTCCTTTCCCCAAAAACCAATTATTATTATTATTCGCTCCCGTCAAAGTCGTGTATTTCAGTGCGACAAAGCTGACGGCAATATAAGCATACGCAACGGCCGTACAGCTTACCTGTCCGGACCGATGAAGCATGGCAATGCAGCGCGCTGCATGCGGCCATCGTGGAGAACCACTCGTCCACTACTACCCCTGTCACACGGTGCTTTCGAAGTGCAGTTTCTCTCCCCAGCTGCGCTCCTGTTCCTGCCACGACGTGGGACCAGTTTATTTTACCGTATGCGGGGCCTATCGAGTGGAATCGATGAGGCGCCGCTGACAGTGCTGATGAGCATGCATAATGAAAAGACCCGTACGATACATAAGAATGAAAAGACCCGTACCAACCCATGGTCGGGCTCCCAAATTTATTCCGAACTCTGCGTAATAATAATAATAATTGGTTTTTGGGGAAAGGAAATGGCGCAGTATCTGTCTCATATATCTTTGGACACCTGAACCGCGCCGTAAGGGAAGGGATAAAGGAGGGAGTGAAATAAGAAAGGAAGATAACGTGCCATAGTGGAGGGCTCCGGAATAATTTCGACCACCTGGGGATCTTTAACGTGCACTGACATCGCACACGGGCGCCTTAGCGTTTTTCCTCCATAAAAACGCAGCGGTCGGGTTCGAACCCGTGAACTCCGGATCAGTAGTCGAGCGCCCTAACCACTGAGCCACCGCGGCGGGGCCGAACTCTGCGTGAAGAACTATTTTCGGTTCCCTTACCCTTTGTTTCTAATCAGCATAGTTTGAACAAATTTCCGGTCGCTTAATAGTTTGAAGTATCGAGGCGCCGAATGCCTGACCATTGGTACGTGGCCACGTACATACTTCCCATCCATGGCGCGCGCACAATTTGTCCCTAAACGTAATGGCCCTTGGATATATTGTCTTCATGTTCAAAAGACCTGTCGCAAATCTCTAAAGGTTATTATAGCGGCACATTTATATATAAGACTGCTCAAAGGGAGCACGGCTACAAAACCATTGCCGCACGCCGCTCTTAATTCAGTTCCAATAGATTGACCGAAAGTTTGAGCTATAAAAAGCGAGCACTAAACAACGAGAATTCACTGTGCAAGTGTGTGTTTGAGGACGGATCGCGCATAAAAGGTTTTACCACTAAACGCACTGATCATAGTGCTTGCATGCGGCACAGCGAAACGGTGATATCAATATAAGATGGAATTCCGCATCTGGCGCATCTAGCCCTCGCAATGAAAAGAGGCAGGATTAATTTTTCCCTTTGCAAAACAAACATCTAGTAGAACCCGCTGTTACGTTCGCGGTTGCTGCGTTTTTCCCGGTACGTTTTTTTGTATTCATATGAGCCAGGTAGTCCAGCTGGCACAGAAGCCCCTTCAACTGAAACTCGATCGCCTATATCTGTTACATAATGCAATTGTTGCATAATTCCCTTGTCGTACTTCGCGAAAGTCATCTCACGATGGTAGTTTACACCATCCCGGAATTCGTTCAATGCGCGCGTAATTGCGACGCCGGCCAGAAAAAGCGATACTATACACGTACTCTATATAGGCACTTGTTTGCCGCTGCGTTCGGCGACGTCTGGAAGCACCCAGGCCAACGCCAACATACAGACCATGTGATTTTTTGTGCATCTGTTGGCGCAGTTACATCGACGCTGCGACGCTAGCGCGAACGACAGCACAAAAACGAAACTATGCCGCGGCAGACGGCACAAACAGCGCTGTACGAAATGCGCTTGCGTGGGTTCGCTCCGACAGCTTTATTTCTGCCATCCGCTTTATTCTTGTCGCCTGCGCCTTAAAATACACAATTTCTAGATTCCAATATAGCGATGATTCTATGGGATTAATGAGGCCACCGCGATAGCAGCGAAGAAGCGCACGCGTACCGCATCTTCGCACGCTCCGGGTATGCTCCCTCTTCATTGCTAAATACCTTCCACAGACAGCTGCTCAGGCCAACTGAGACTCGTCGCAGTGCGTTTCTGAAGGACGGTATTTGCTTATGTCAGCTTTTTCCCCCTTTCCCTTATATATCATGTTCATTCTACTTGATCGCCATTCATTGGGGGCTTTGCCATCCACTACCATTTTTTTTTTCACTACCTCTATTAATGTTTGCTTGGATTTTGGTCAAAGCTTCTTTATTAATATAATCGGAATACCATCTGGTCCTGTCGACGTGTCACTAGCAACCTTCTCTTGTCATAACGCCAGCGCATGGTTGCGCTCTCTGGAGGGCCACCGCGTCCGACACGGCCGCGCATCGAAGCGAAGTGGCAGATGAGGCGAAGCGCCACGCGCAGGTCCAACTTCTCCTGCGCCACTCGGCTGCGATGAGTGGCCGTGTCGAACGCAGTGGCCCTCCAGAGAGTGCAGCCACGCACTCGCGTGTTCAGGGTGGACGACCCTGTACGTATGGGACCGCTGCTCGCTTCGACCGACGAATGCCTCGGGGACTGCAGAACCACCGTGCCTGATCACGTTGTAAAGAGTTCACATTACTAACTTGCCTATACTCTGCCCAAATCAAGGATGAAAGCTCGGAACTTATGAGCGCACATATGCCCACTCGAACAACCCATAAATTACACGAAATGAAAGCGTATTTTCATACGGCCAATTACGACAAGATTTTCCTGAGAAAGCTTCGAAAAGACTCATTTTTCTGGAGCGCCTTCGAAGGCACAGGCACTACACAAGTACGAGCACACAAACCACACAAGCGTCCTTTCACAACGAATGTGCCACACCACACGTCCAGAGCATCCAGAGGCCGACCAAACAAGCAAGCGATGCAAAACGCCCGCGCCCGCACGACCGCGATCCACAAATCACAAATGACGATTTGGCTTGGCTTTCCGTTATTTTCTGTCGAAATAACGCCGGCCCAACCAACAACGGCTTCGTCTTCGACTTTAGGAGAGCAAATAGCCAATCCAAATAGACAGGCACGTGACCTAAAAAGCGAAGGGAAAACTACAAAATGTAAAAAAAAACAGTGCTTCGCGTCTTTTGTTCGGCAAGGAGCCGCGCTTGCCCTCTTTTCTTTCCTCCTCTGACGGAGGAAACGTCACTCAACATATTTCCCAGTAGTGCTCCACGGTCACGCCGCCCACATGCGGGGCGACAGGCTTCAGCGCTTTCAATGTGCGGGTTGCTTGCATTCTTCTTACATACGCAAAGGTGGCTAGATTGGGAAGGTGTGAAGACCGCGCGCTTTCCGTCGGCCGCGCGTGACCCCTCTTCGCACCGATGTCGCCAGGAGGAATGTGGCGCTGCTAGTAGCGGCGCGGTAAGCTCAGCCGCGTCGGCCTTGCGCACCCCGTAGCAGTTAGTCAGTTCAGTAACTTCAGTTCGTTTCGTCGCCTGTACTGGAGTGTCTGTAGCAGCGTTTTCTCATCCCAGGGCGAGATGCCTTCGACAACAAAAAAGAAGACGCAGCGTTTGTGATTTGCGCCTGCGTGTGGCACGGGATACAGAAAAACAAAAACTGTTCCGTGCCCCTGCCTGCCAGGGAACGTTTGCCAAGTGGTCCCGGACGATCCCAAGTGCCGACAAGGCCGTCAGTATCATTTTACAGTATTGTCACCATCCTTGAAAACGAACTTGCACATGCGTTCAGCCGAACGCGCTTGCATGTCGAAGCTGAGGAAGAGGTATTTTACTGCCAATTAGAGATATGTGCCAAAAATTAGTCGTTTTGAGCATTATGTTGTGTTGCAGCATCAGCTGTACGTTTTTATTGCCTCACAAGGATTTTTTTTCCATAAGGGTATAAATCAGTAGGATAGTGAGAAGAAACGAAAAACACTGAAGCTTTGTGTGTTGTAGATCAAATTCTGAAAAATTTTCTCCCTTGTAAATAAACGATTTCATGGCCAGATGTGCTGCTTCATTGCTAACATGAGCGTCAAGATGGCATACATGCTACATGTTCGCAAGAGGCAACAAAAACCGGTTTGCGCGTTGGGGCGCCTAGTTTGTGCTTTGGGGCGCCTTCATCCTACCCGCCGCGGTGGCTACTAGTGGTTAGGACGCTCGGCAACTGATCCGGAGTTCCCGGGTTCGAACCCGACCACGGCGGCTGCGTTTTTATGGAGACAAAACGCTAAGGCGCCTGTGTGCTGTGCGATGTCAGTGCACGCTAAAGATCCCCAGGTGGTCGAAATTATTCCGGAGCCCTCCACTACGGCACCTCTTTCTTCATCTCTTCTTTCAGTCCCTCCTTTATCCATTCCCTTACGGCGCGATCCAGGTGTCCGCCGATATATGAGACAGATACTGCGCCATTTCCTTTCCCCAAAAACAAATTATTACTATTATTGAATGCCGCCATTGTCAGCAAACATGCAGAGTTTATTTCCCACTATGCCTTGAATTTATGCACCTTATTTATATTTATTCTTACAGTTTGATGCAGTGCATGAAGTGCACTGCTGCCTATGGCATCAAAAATGAATTTCTTGCAGCCAGACTAAAATAAAATAACTAGATTGCCAACTCAGCCTTCAAATCTTGTAGCGCTGACTGCGAGGGCATAAGGTAACGTATGCATGCGCAAAGAACAGATTTATCAGCGGTTCCTGAGTTGGATATAGGCAGACGTTAAAGGTAGACGGTGGTTGTTATTACGTCCAAATGTTTGAAGTAATAAACTATAACGGAGGCAGTGCACTCCTTTTCTCCAGCTGTCATTACGTCCAAATGTTTTAAATAATAAACTATAACGGATGGATGGAAACAACTTATTAGAAGAAAAAAAGAAAGAAAAAATGCTCCAGTGTGGTCTCCTACTGGTCCAGGAGTCCACGGGCTTGTGCCTCACATAAGGCCCGATCCACCAGCCATTTCTGGCCGGTGGGCTGAGTGGTCCGTAAAGCCTCCCAGGAAAAATGAGTGGGATTGGGGATGGGGGTACTGCCTGTGGAGAAGGACATTCCCAAAGGTAGTGGAAAAGTGTGGATCTGGGCACACAACAGGTGTTACAATGAGGAGGAAAAGTGGGGTGAAAGCATGAGAGACGGTAGGGTGAAACAAAGCAGCCCGTCTGTATAATTGTCGCCATGTGGCGCTGGGTAAGGGCGACAAAGTACCGTGGGGTGGTGGTAATGTCATGCGGCGGAGTTGGTAGAATGCGTTGATTTGATGATATGTATAAAGGAACAATGGGGCCTTTTGCGCAGGGATGGGTGCCTGATATTCCGGGGTCCGGGAGGAGAGTTCTCGGGCCAACGCATGAATGCGCTCATTACCGGGGATCGAGGCATGCCCAGGGATCCACGACAAAGTAACCGTTCGGTCGAGAGAGGTGGCTGTGGCAAGAATTCGGTGTGTGGCCGGCGTCGCCATGCCCTTTAGGTATAGTGGCGGTATGCGGCCTGGGAATCTGTGCAAATTTCGGTTATGTTTCTGTCAAGGGTGGAGTGGGCCAGCGCAAGTGCGATGGCGGCTCCTTCCGCCTCTCTGCAGGTGAATTACTTCGAATAGTGGCGCGGTCCCCACAGTAGCGTCATCATAGGCTGCGACTGCCGTGAAAAATCCTGCTTTAGAATTTTATACCGTGTCGACATAAAGGATATCGGAGCGGTTGCTGTATGTTTTGCTGTAATAGCTAGCTCGAGCCTGCCGCCTACCCTGATGGAGGCTAGCGTTCATATTGCGCGGTAGAACCTTCTGATGTATGTGATCCTGCGTGCGCAGAGAAATCATGCAAGGTGTAGGACTTGTTGGGATGGGAATGAGTGGATTGAGACGGAGCTGTCGCAGTAGGCATTGTCCTGTTTCCGTGCGACTCAGGCGGACTAATTGGTTGGTGCGTTTAGCCTCTATTGTGGTATTGTGGGTACCAGTGGCCAGGAGGCGTTTCGTGTTAACCGTCCGTGGAAGACGTATGGCGAACGTGACAGCCGTGCGTATTAGGATGTCTGCCTGCTGTGTTTGGCGCTGAGTATGTGGTATGGGAGGTGGTATGTAATGCGGCTGATGATTAATGCATTTGTCATATTGAGGGTCTCGCGTTCAGACAGCCCATGATTGCGTGCTGCCACCCGCTTTATTAGTGCAGACACCTGTTTGGCCTGTCTTTGCAAGAGCTGAAGGGTGGCGGTAGCATCAAGTGTGTTGTTAATGAGAAGGCCGAGAATCTTCACCTGAGACACAATGGGCACTGCATTCCCTTACATGTGCAGTTCAATGGGGGGGGGGGGGGGGGGGTCACTGGGCAGGGGTTTCAGTTGCAAGAGTTCCGATTTATTTGGAGAGCAATGGAGGCCTGTGTTTGCTAAATGGGTGGTGGTGATGTGTATGGACGATAGCAGGATATCCTGGGCTGTTCCAATAGATCCTCCCGTTGTCCAGAGGGTTATATCATCCGCATATATAGCTGTGTGGAGCCCTGGGATAGCAGCAAGGGCCTTTGCCAGTGGCGCTAGGACAATGTTAAACAGTAAATGTGTTGGACCGCCCCTTGTGGGGTTCCCCGGTTAGGCAGGGGGAAAGGCTGGGAGGCGACATCCCCAAGATAGAGTTTTGCCGTGCGTCACTGAAGGAAGGCCCGAGCATATTGCCATATGCGGGTGCCACAGCCGGTGGTGGCTAAACGTAGTCAGGATATGGTCATGGCTTGGTGTGTTGAAGGCCTTATGAATATCCAGGGCCAGTGCTCGCTTAGCGGCTGTACGGCGCTTAGTGTAAAATAGAGACTCTTTTGAGGGCGAGAAGTACGTCTTGCGCCGAGATGTTTGGACGGAAGCCAAATTGAACGTCGGATAGAAAGCCTGTTGTTTCTAGGAACGGTTGCAGGTGATTGAGAATGACATGCTCGAAGAGCTTGCCGACACAGCTCGTTAAGGAGATGGGGCGCATATTTTGAAGGGTGAGGGGTTTTCCCGGTTTGGGTATAAATCGCATGCTGGCATGGGTCCAGGCTGACGGGAGCGTCCCAGCGTGCCAGTGGTTATTAAAGAGCTCCGTGAGTTCCTGAAGCCAGACTTCGTCCAGATCGAGTAGTGCCTTTACGTTATTGCATCCGGCACCGGCGCCTTAGAGCGTTGAATACTAAAGAGTACTCGGCGGACTTCGGTTAAGGTAATGTCGGCATCAAGTTCCGGGTTAGGTAGAGGTAGATTGGGTGGATCTGCTGACTGAAGGAATGGGGGTATATAAGTGTTCCGTAGTTGGGCAATTACGTCTGTGCCCTTTTGAAGCTCTAGTTGTATTAGACGTTGTGTGCTTACTTGTGTGTCAGATTTAGTGGTTTTTGGATCTAAGAGAGTGCGTAGGAGAGACCACGTGCGTTTATTGCTTAATGTACCTTTGAGGTCATTACAAAAGGTTGCCCAGTTTGCGCGGGCTAGGGTGTTCGCGTATTCTTCTGCCTCACGAATGAGAGCGGCTATGCGGAGCCTCAATATACGATTGTGTCGCTGGTGACGCCAGCGCTTGAGAAGTCCCTGTCGGGCCTCCCATAGATGAGCCAGATGCGGATCAACCTGCGGTGCCGCAGGGGTGTTTTTAATGCGTTTGCTGTTCGCCTGGATAGCCTCCACCAGACGGTATGTCCAGTCGGTGACAGTACGGGGTTCGGTAGAATCAGCTGCCAAGTATGAGCGCAATTTATCCCAGTCAGTGAGGAGCTGTGAACGAGGGCTGAAAATCTCGGAATCGTAAGCCATAGTAGTGGAGACTGGAAAGTGGTCACTCCCAAGACTGTCTTGGAGCACCGTGTGAGATTTAACGATTATGTTCGGTGTGGCCCATGTGAGTTCGGGTGTGGTGTCGCGGGTGACACTCGTGCAAATGCGAGTGGGTACGGTGGGGTTTGCGATCAGGCCAAGGTTGTAATCAGCCATTGCGGTAGAAATGACGTTACCTTTGGGGGTATCCGATGTGTATCCCCAGTGCGTGTGACGTGCATTAAAATCATCCACCACAAGGAGCTTTGAGGAACAAAAGGAGCCCAGGATGCCCGGAATAACTCTGCCTTTATCTTTGGGATTGCTGTATATGTTAAGAATAGTGAGGCCATTTGTGTGCCCGGCTGAGCTGAGCTCTATCGTGGTATACTGAGTGTCCGTGCTTGCTGGCGTGTTTGTCGGTGTGCGGTCTAGCACCGGCATGGATGCGAGTGTCAAGATTGCCGTACGTGGCGTAAGGACTGCCGTGTGATAACCGCGGATATGAATGCGATTTGTTTCCGTCTCTTGCAGAGCGATGACATGGGGGGGGGATTAGGGGAGTTTGCTATATATGCTGCTTGTTGCGCTTGTCTTCGGCGTATGCTGCGACAGTTACATTGCCATATAATTGTTTCTTTTGGTGTAGTGGACTGGCGTCGCCGCCAACTTTTTTGCGCGCTATATTTGTGTGCCATGTTGCTGGTCAGGAGATACTAGATCAGCACAGGCAGCGTGTTGAACTGCGCGCTGCTTGCGAGACAATTCCTCATGAGGTACAAGCTCGAAAAGCTTATTAATGCCGGCTTCATGTTTTTTCCAAGCGTGTGTTGATCGTAGCTTCTATCCTGTCCGTCGTGGACTGTATCAGCTGTGCCTGTGCTTGTATGAGCTGTTGGTGCATCGCTCCGAGTTGTTCAGTGGATATAGTGTTTATTATGCTAGTGATTTCTGAACGAAATTCAGCGGAAAGTTTGTCTTGCTTTACCGCCTCCTGAGGTGGAATAGGAATCCCTTCCCTTACGACGCGGTTCAGGTGTCCGCCGATATATAAGACAGATACCGCGCCATTTCCTTTCCCCAAAAACCAATTATTATTATAATTATTTAAATTATTCCGAAACCTTCCGCTGCGGCATTAACAGCATCCCTCCCATCCTGGGCAGCCTCTCGAAATGTGCACGCACAAAACGCGCTTCAGTTCAGCTATGCAATGCAAACTCGGCTTGTGAAGCAGCACATTTCATGGGAATAAGGATGCGAGTTGACGAAACACTATTTTATGATAAAGATCCATTATTTGACACTAGCAGAAAACGCGCGATAAGCAAAACGGGCTCATTTTCACTTCAGTGGTTGAATTTAGCTTACGCGATGCGCTCATTTTGGCTGCGCGCCTTACCGCGCCTCTGCCGTCAGCGCCGCCGCACGGCATCGGCGCGCTGCGGGGCCACGTTTCCCCGGCCGGTTTTCATACTTTTCCAATCTAGCCACCTTACATACGCTCCCCTCTGCCCATGTTACCCTACCCATGTGGCATACATTTTTCCGCGTTCTCGGGGCGCCCATAGCTCTTCCGCTCTCAGGGACAAGGAGCGCGGCGAGACTTTTCTTTACTCGACTGTTCCTCATCTTCCTTGCAGTATGCGTTTGAAGGTTTTCTAATAGTAGTAGTGGTTTATTTTTTAAAAAGAGAAAAAAAGGGAAGAAAAAAAATGTTGCCGGGACCCAGGGAGAGGATAGCGAGGAGAAATATATAGCCAGCTATTACGCAGTATAGGTAAATACGCAGATGCTACCGTAAATGTGGTCTCATTTATGTCGCATACGGGAGGCACTGCGAAATGACTATCAATAAGTTTCCCTTTCTGTACTTCGAAGTTATTCATAGAACTGGCTAAAAAAGCGATGTATATGCTATAGCATTACTGATTGCACGTCCGATACAGTAACAGTTTGTAATATTGATATGAAATTTAAACTTTCTTTGTTGCTCATGGGCCGCACGCTTCAGGAGATTCCGAATAAAGAAAAAAAACAGCTTTGTTTCGAAGTAGTCTAGTAAACCCGTACCGAGTGTACAGAAGTTTGAGGCAAACGAAGGGAATTGAATACATTTGAACCTTTGGGGAAGATGGCGCAGAGGAGGGTTTCAAACGACAGTCGACCACTGCTTATGCAGCAGTTCTCACCTCTCATCGCTCGAGTGTACGCGGAGTTCTCGAAAAACTTTCAAGGATGGGTCTACTGAGCAGAAATTGAGCACTGCCAGCGCTCTGCCAACCAAAGCACGTTTAAGATGCTTCGAGCGGCAGGCGGTTCGGGGATTCCGTCTATTATACGCGCTCTCATTTTATTCAAAATAGGCAACTACCACCACTGAATTTATGTTGTTGTCAAAGATGGGTTCATTAGTGCGATACAATGCGTCGTTTATTTCAGTTTTATTTGTGCGTGCAAGATAATAGTCTCAATCATCCGAAGCTACTTACGTTGATGAAGGAAATCCTCTTTGTTTATACTCCAAAGCTTCACTTATTTTCGAGCTTGGGTCTTCGGGTTGCGCCTATCCAGTGCAATGTAGTGTTTAATGCTTATCATTACCCTTAAAAAGAGAAAGTTATTTCCTGACCCATGAGCCATTCCATCAGAATTCACAATGCACTGCCGTAATATTAGCGCCTTGGTTACTGTTTTTTGTGGCACCCAGTTTGTTGCTGAATTCAATGCTTTCATAGCACTACTATGCAACAACAAAAAAAAATGGAGACGGCTACATTTCTGCCCATCTCTACTGCTTGAGTGCATTAAAGCTGCGCGAAACAACTGAAAAGCTAAAAATGACGTACACGTACACAGAGTTTAAGCTAATTTCTACTCTTGTAAGCATGCAGCATTATTTCAGCAAGAAACCCGAAAGAGCCAGGTTCGTAATAGACTTAATTGCGTTGGTCGCGTCGCTTTCTGTTTATCAATTTAAAATAAACTGAAATCGAACTGATTCTGTGTGAAACATTTGTAGATGCCAAAACATGACCAGGAAATGCAGCTGTCTTGAAAACTGATTACTGTGCGCTTCGCTATGTACTGTAGAGAGAAAGGATCCGTAAACTTCTTGGACATCTAAACGTCTTTTACGCTGCGTTGAGGAGTTTCAGACATCAGCAAAACTGCAATGTTCAGTCCACATTCACAACGCACTTCAGCTGCCGGACTATTGTTTCCTCAGTTTTTGTTTTTCAGCGTTCTTAGTATTAGTGGTGAAGATGATGCATTTATCAGCGATTACGGCTCGTTTTTGTAGAAA
Source organism: Amblyomma americanum (assembly GCF_052857255.1). Classification (NCBI taxonomy): domain Eukaryota; kingdom Metazoa; phylum Arthropoda; class Arachnida; order Ixodida; family Ixodidae; genus Amblyomma; species Amblyomma americanum. The sequence continues at coordinate 89,876,219 of NC_135497.1, forward strand.
TGAGGCAGAAATATGAGAGTGCAATTTATTTGAGATTTGAGTTACATTACAATACATTGTCAGTTAACATAAAATTACTGCGTCAACAATATCGCTCGTTCGTGAGCTTTCGATTTAATATCTTGTATGCATGTTAACCTGAATCCTTTTTTGAATCGTCTGGCATTGGTGATATTCCAGTTAAGACTCGAGCGACTGTAACGAGCAACGCACTATCGAGGACGTTATCGAGGCGTTAAAATGATCATTTCGTTCAGAGCTGCAATTGGTCAACGGAGTGACAAAGAACCCATCATGCCGTCGGTCTTTGCCGACTTACTGCTTTTTTAAAACGATACCCAATCATAAGTACGAAAGCACATGCGCCGAATATTAGTTATTATTTTGATCGTTAGCAGCCAAGAGCATGCTTGCATGCGTGATGGTTGTCGTGGCTGGTCGCAGCATATGCACCTTTTTCCAGTAACGTTCTGCGCATGCGCCAAGTCTCCTCGTCCGCCATTTTTGCCGACCATGTTATGCGAAAATGGGGAGGAGATCGCTGCACGTGTTCTTCACGAAACACGCTTCCGGGCTTCAGTGCTAGCACCTTCTGGGCCCTTGCAGAATCGGGGAGGCGCGGTCAGTTTCGCCAGCGTCCCCTGAAGTCACTGATCAAAAGGATCAATGCAGGGGGGAGCATGCGTCCACAGATTACTCACGCCTACCTGCTCTGGCTAGGCGAAGCCAGCATAGTACTTAACTATTGTCCTCAATACATCCCGCTTTCGGGAGAGGGCCATCTTCGAGAGGGGAGGGGGTGCGGAATGCATGCTTTTTGTGCACCGTCTTCGCGCAGGGGGGAAAAGAGCTGGTTTTAAGAGTGTAAAATTTGTGTAAGTTTTCCGAAACAGACTAAAGACCTCCTCTTGGGTGTTAGGAGAGCGCACAGTGAGTCCATGCGTCTTCAGGTAGCGTAAATCGTGAAGTTTCACCCCTTTTACACCATTTTTTTTCTTCGAGTGAGCATATTTAGCATTGTACTTCCATCCCAACGCTTTCGTTTTCGGCACAGAAGCTGGCACTTTGTCGCCGTCGCTGGCACAGGTAGGCGCACTCACTCACGAGTCGACTAACCCGGGCTCACTAAGTCTAATATCCAAACCACGATGTGAGTCGTGATCACGAGCTCAGGCTCAGATATTGATGTGAGTTTATGCGGACACGGTAGCGAGCGTTGTGTTGGAAATTTTGACAGTTTCACCATGTCGCTGCGGGGGAGGGATGGAGGGGAGTGAGGGGGCGGGGGGTTGCCCACGAGAGAACTAGCCCCAAATGAGTCGTGAGTCGAAATGAGTGAGTGAGTCTAGGTGATTGGTTTTACGGGGTTTAGCGTCCCAAAGGAACTCAGCCGATGAGGGACGCCGTATGTGAAGGGCTCCGGAAATTACGACCGCCTGGGGTTCTTTAAACGTGCACTTACAATGCACAGTACACGAGCGTCTAGTGTTCCGTCTCCATCGAAATTCGACCGCCACGGCCGGGATCGAACCCGCGTCATTTAGGTCAGCAGCTGAGCGCCGTAACCACTGAGCCATCGCGGCGGATCCAGTCTATAGATGAGTCATAATTCGAAGTGAGTCGTAGCTAATTGTTAACCCCACGTGGCTATAGCGAGTCGAAGTGAGCCCAAGTGAGTTCTAAGCCTAAATTAGTTCCAGTGAGCCTGGGCCTGAGCGAATCTGAGTTGGGCTTGTCCGTAATTTGAGGAAAGTTCTCTGTGAGAACCTGAGCGAACACTCGGGATTTTGCGAGGAATGGTCGCTGGCGGCCAGATATTGTGCATTTACGGTATTGTATGTGTCGTGGAGCATCATTGGTAAATTAACCGAACAGCCTCAGAAGTAAGATTAGTGGGATCACTGTGGTCGAGCTTCGAGTTCACACACACCACCTCACAGAACGCGCAGGTATGTAGAGTGTTTTATTCAATTTATACAGATGTTGTCAACATAATCGAAATAGAAAGCGAATCAAAAATAACACAAGCGTTTGTCAAATACATTAAGTGAAAAGCTTGTGAATATTGAACGGAAGCCGAAGAGAGATGTTGCCGTTATGTTAAATTAGCGGAATACTCAACATTAAAAAATTAGGTGTGAAGAGCACTTATAATTTTCGGAATTCACGCAGCATCCTGAATTGTTGGCCCATATGCGCTTACTGTTAAACTGTGTCATTCTTTGCCCAGCAACTATTTTGGAGATGCTGCGCGCCGACAAGAGCAGGCACGACGACATGCTCGCTTTGCGATGAGCAAATGCATTACTGCGGACCCGCGACAGCCAGCAATGCCTTTCTATGTCATGTGCGGTTTCGAAGAAGCTGCATATCGGCCTCAACGATGGCTCCACGCTTGACGCTGCAAGAGAGAAAGGCGATCGCTCTGGTGGGACGAACGATGATGTCCCAGAGGCCACAGGACGTCCGATGGCGACTGTCAACAGGGTCTTGCAGGCCTACTACAAAGAGTCTTGCTGATGCCAGCCGAAATCTCCCTCGGAGAATTGCCACGGCAGAGGAAGGCCAACGGATACTGGCAGCTGCAGTTGCGGACCCCTTTATCGGTGCCCGCGAAATTCGAAATTAACTTCAGCCGGGGCATGTTTCCACGGGCACCATTCGACGCAAGCTTCACGAAGCAGCCATACACAACAGAGACATGCCTTGAAGACACACCTTGAAGAATCCCAAGGAGAACAGCGCCTCGAGTTGGCTTCCGCTGTCGAGGGATGGACGCCTGAAAACTGGAGGGCTGTAGTTTTTAGCGATGAAACAACTTTCGACACTCGTTGGTACCAGCAGAAACGGGTTTGGCGCCCATTCAGATGCTGGTGAGATATATCTTTATATACACTTTCTATTGTAACTGGTGTTGATGAACTTATAACCTCCGAGATTAAGTACAGTAAAAGCACAAATATGGATCGAAACGTTCCTGCTCTAACACTGCTTCCTAGCGTTAGGCATTCGTTAATTAGGACTTTTATCCCCTATCTTGTAGGTACGGTGAGGACTATGCGTGGAATGTGCGCTCCAGCGGCCGCACGTCAGTCAGCGTGTACAGAGAGCAATGAGCTACGAAGGACTCGGGTCCTTGTGTATATAGAATCGAAGGGAGGATGACGGCTGCTTCGTGCGTGGACACCATACAGACGGTCCTCATTCCCTACGTGCTGGACGGGCCATTTCCGGATGGACTATTTCACTTCCAGGACGATGGCGTTTCCGTCCACACTGCAAATGTTGTCAAAAATTGTTTGGAAAGCCTCGGCATCAATACATTGGATTGGCCGGAAAAGATTCCGGATTTAAGCATGATCAAAAATGTGTGGGGGCTTATGAAAAAAAAATCTTTCCCGACAGTGCGGCCTGACTACCGCGAGCTCGGACCAGCTAGGCAAGCTGTTCAAGGAGAGTGGGAACGTCTACACGGAGACCCCACGATTGTAGGACCACTTTGCGACTCACTCCCGAAAAGTTTTTTGAGTGTGAAGCAATCGAGACGAGCCACGACTATCTCCTAGCAAAACCTGATATTTTTTCGACAGGAACGCGCCTTGCCCATTACTTTATTAGTGAAGTGTCTTACTGCGTGTTTTATTGGCGTCTCGTTTTTCGAGCATATAGATACGATGTGTATAATTTTAATAAAGCAATCTAAATATCTGCATGTTCTGTGAGGTGATATCTCTCAACGCGATAGTCGGTCCGAGTGATAATCCTATCCAATTCCTCAAGCTCTTCGGCTTATTAAACGACAGTGCTCCACGGCACAGAAGGAAAAGGCTCCATAATATCCATGGACCCACCAGCGACAAAGTGCCATCCTCTGTGCCGAAAGTGAACACACGAGTCACAGAGAACAGTGCTAAATATGCTGGCGTATTGGGGAAGAAAATAACGGCGCGTCAATGTTACTGCATGCAAAAAAAAAAATTGCTGCAGCGCGCGCCGAGACTGTTCGGCGGCCTGCGCTCGTTTGCGTTCGCGGCTGTGGATAGCGCGCGCCGATAAAGGTGAAGGCATTGTCATCAGTGTGGCGACGCATGCTCAGATGCAGGCTATCTCAAACCGGGCGTTATTGGGAGGAGTTTGGCTGCATTTCCAGCGCTCTAGACAGCCGTGCTGACGACTGTACAATTGGTTTTTGGGGAAATGGAATGGCGCAGTATTTGTCTCTTATATTGTAGGACGCCTGAACCGCGCCGTAGAGGAAGGGATAAAAGAGGGAGTGAAAGAAGAAAGGAAGAAAGAAGCGCAGTAGTGTAGGGCTCCGGAATGATTTCGACCACCTGGGGATCTTTAACGTGCACTGACATCGCACAGCACACGGGCGCCTTAGCGTTTTGCCTCCATAAAAACGCAGCCACCGCGGTCGGCTTCGAACCCGGGAACTCCGGATCAGTAGCCGAGCGCCCTAACCACTGAGCCACTGCCGCGGGTACAAGCAAATAATGTTTATAGTGTTCGGGCCCAAACTACTATCCTCTCCTTGATGACCGAGCGCATGCGCTGCAGCACGCGTCGCCCTTGTGCATCATGGCTCTTCCGTACAGTCTCACCGACTACACAGGTACACACTGCAGCAGCCGGCCACAACTGCGTCTTTGCCCGCTGCCAAGTTCACCCAACGAGACAATACCACCGGTACTCGTATCGAAACATAAATACGCCGTGTGGTTACTGACCCGCAGCGCCTCAACGGAATGCCAAGATCTACGCTGTGGAAGGCGTCCACCAAAAAATAGTCGGCTGCAGTACACGCACCTCAAGATAAGATTTCATTTCAACACGCTTCCTGGAGATACAACGCCTGATTTATTACGCCCTGCTATTGCATTGTTTTGTCTGTGCGCGATCATGGCGAAGTCCTGCCTCCATTCAGTTTCTGGGATCTTTTAAGCTGAGATTTCAAGCCTGAGCGCGGCTGGTTTTCCTTATCGCGTAACAGCCGGCGCCTGTCTCAGGGAAATCCCGGATGTAGCGCATTCAACTCTGTAATATACGGCATAAGGGAGGTTATAACATGAATACATGTGCTTTCCGCGGTTTAATTATGTGCCAGAAATGGTTTATGTGGGTTTAACGTCCCAAAGCGACTCAGGCTATGAGAAACGCCGTAGTAAAGGGCTCCGGAAATTTCGACCACCTGGGGTTCTTTAACTTGCACTGACATCGCACACTACACGGGCCTCTAAATGTTCGCCTCCATCGAAATTCGAAATTATATATATATATATTTCTTGCCCTCCCTTTCTGACTCACAATCTTGTTTTTTTTTTCGACGCAAGGAATTTCAGTCGCCTAATAGCATACGTGGTAGTGGGCGTGTCAGGAGCATGAATTGAGGGTGGATGCTTTCAGCGCGCATGTGTGGAGCGCAGTGTTACCGAACGCAATGCCGTTCAGCAGATAGCTTCAACACAGCTGAGTCATCCAGAGTTAGGGACGCTGTCAAGGTCTATTGCGTTAGATGGGCGACACAAGACAGTCTCTGTGCGTAATTACACAAGGAAGCGTGTGCGTTTCTGTGAGAAAGAAGTTGATTGTGCGGTGGCACCGGTACAGCAACCGACTGTGGCCTCGCTTACATTTGCACTATACTGTGTCGTAGCAAACGATGACGGCCGATTACCTGAAAAAGCTACGTTCGTCCCTTTCAGAACTGACAGCGACTGAGTTAACCTGTCTGGACGATGTTGTTGCACCCTGGAGCAGCTGGCTCCCCTGCCTACGAGGTCTTCCTTTGCACCAAGTCCACGCCGCTGTTGCCGATGCCGCGGAAGCGACCTATCCAGAAGAGTGTCGCCTGTGGTTCATAGCGGGCCTCCACTGCTGGATGATGTCACGACGGCGCCTGCAACCATGGATACTCTATCGCATTAGCGACGCGCCAGAGTTGCATAGGTGTGGGCCTCTCCTGAAGGAACTGGAATCGCCTTTGCAGCTTCACGACCCCCGCGCAGTGCTCACTTGGAACGCAGTCGAAGGTGCGGTGCACTGCTGCCTTCTCACCCAGTATCCGGTATCTTGGGAGCACAGTGTGGTGTACATGGTCATCTGGCTTTGCCGGCCATTGATGGCTGTCCACGCTTCAGAATTCGCCGTTCAGTGCAGCATGCTGTCCTATCTTCGTGCGGTGCTGCAGAACAGCCCTCTACAGCTACAGGAGCGGCTTTCTGACAACCTGAACTCGGATCTAATTCCTGGTATGCGTCGCTCGGGTAAATCGCCACCGATACAGCCGGGGAGAATTTTTCTGCCGGCGCTACAGGAAGCTCCAGTGGCGCTTCAGGACGTATATCGAGATAGCCGTAGCTACACACTTCGTACCGGTGGTCATTGTTGGGCCGAATCGTCATCGGCGCAGGAACCGCAGGTCGCTCCCAGTGCAGCGCTCTATGGCGACCCCGTAGAGATTCAGGACGTACCTGGAAATGACTGCACCTCGGCTGTCCTCGCCGAACGGCGTCTTCCCGTCGAATTGCCAATGCAACAAGAAACGAATGTCGCTGGCAGAAACCTAGTAAAGCTTGAGTACAGTTCTGGACACGAACACGACCCAGCGCGTTCAGTCGCTGGGCACAGTCTAGCTGCATCGTCATCTATTCAAGAATGCGAGGTTGCTGTCAGCGCGGATATGTACTACATGGACCCCGTGGAAATTCAGGGCGCGCCTCGACATGATCCCAGCTCAGCTCTCCTTACGCAAGTGCTTCATCTTGCAGCACCAGAACCGCCGCTGGGGTCATCGCTGTCCGACTACTCTGAGGAGCTTCAGTGCGCCCCAAGCGATGACTTCATGCCGGCTTTCAGTACTTTTGTTCCTCTTCTGGCGGAATCTTCATCTCAGCAAGAACCGTACTACGGTGTGCGGGCGCCGCTGCATGAACCCGTTGAGCTTCAGGGCGTGTCGAGATGCATCGACTTGAATTTCTATGCGGCTGAGCATGGTCTAGCATAATCGTCTTCTCAACGTGAGCCGGAGGTTTTTTTATGCGAGCGCCTCTCTACAGAAACCTGGTTCAGGCCTTGTCTGGATGAAACTCCGACTTGGCTTACAGTGTCGTTTTACTTGGCCTAAACGACTCTTCGAGACGAGAATCGGACATGGCTATGCGACAACCACTACACAGTGACCCCAAGGAGGCAAGGGAAGTACCTGGACATGACCTCGACTCTGATTTCAGTTCCGGCGAGCGCCGTGAGGCCGAACCGTCGTCGCAAGAAGACCCTGAAACATGCTTCGAAGGCCGGCTGCTTACGGAAAGAGGAAACCAAGGAGAAAGTTCTGCGGGTTCGGCGGGAGAAGGCAAGTAAACAACCAGGAAAATCAACCATACTTTATAGTTTTTAGGTGTATTCAGTTCGAATGTCCTTGATGGGATATCTTTATCTGATCTCCAGGTTAATGTCATTATGTGCACCTATTGTAAACTGTTTAGTCAAAGGCTGAAGGAAAACTTGCGGTTTCCACGTGGTTTCCACATGCCTTGCATTGTCTATTCCTCGTCCACGCACGTCTTTTGCAACAAAGAAAGTGACCTTGCATTTGAAATGCCTTTCGAAGGGTCAGTTCAAATCACAGATGGAACTAGGGAACGCAGAGAGTGAGAGTACACTGCACCTTCAAAGAAATTCTGGTAGCTCCGGCAACCATTGTTTTTTTTTTAGGGGGGGGGGGGGGAGGCGTGAGTGAGGCAGATTCTTCAAATGAGCTCCGGAATTTATATTTGCACCGTATTGCTCGGCTTTTCCTCATTATGTGCCCAGTTGTGAACGGCGAGTGAGCTGTTCGTGTTGGTTTTGGTGTTCGTGTCAATAGCGCATCGCTATAGCCAGAACGGGTAACATGGGATGTGATGTTAGTGCTTAATATCGGCCACTGAGCATCGTTGCAGCTGCGGTTACTCCTCTTTCGTCAGTGACGAGAACTGGCAGGTATTGCAGGTAACTTGAACGGAACTATCGCTCGGCGGCCTCTGTTTTTTTTTTTTTTGGGGGGGGGGGGGGGTTGACGTCGTGGGCTTTCGCTCTGTTCTGGAAACTTAGAGGGTTCCACGAATATAAATATTCCACCCTGTGTGAAATTCGAAACAGACAACGTCGATATCGAGTTCAGTAGGAATGTCTTCCTTTTTTTTTCAACATATGTGCCAAATATTTTTGCGATATCGATTGTTTGAGCAGTTTGGGACACGCTTGAAACCATTCTGCAACATTTTTATATGAAAGCAAATGTCTCAGGTTGAAAGAAGATGGGAAACTTTTTTATTCTTAAGCGAACTTTCGTTGTAATGTTTTCTGCCGTGCATTTACGTTGTTTGCGTTTAAACTGCAAAATCGGTGATGAAATAAAATCCCTTACAAAAACATCATCCACAATCAACTCGGGTGCTTTCTTAAACATAGCAGACTCTTACTCACCAGATGTCGGTTGATAAGCAAGGTGAATTGATATGCTGCAGTTCTCGTAGCTAGTCTGTGAAAAAAATTTCGCATGAAGAGATTCTTGCTGAGCTCGTGTTCTTAAATTTGTGCAAAAACTGAGCCAAGAAATGTTGGCGACATGGAAAACGTTAAAAACACTACTTGAGATTGGGTAGCAATTTCAGTATTCTAGTGAAAAAAAACAACGTTAGAGGTCACTGCGGCTACCCTCATTGCAGGAATGCCAGTGCATTGACGCATCCCCGACACTCGTCGCCTCTTTGCCCCTCTTTGAGTCCATTGACGTTTGCTTCTCATTAATTATCGAATTAATCTAAGTCAATCAGTTTTTCATCGATTAATTATCACTCATCAAACACATTTCAATACATTTAAAACTTTATTTTCACTTCTTTGCTTCTTTTTCAACTATTTTGCCGTCCACGGCGGTTTTCCCGTCCACTCACTATATCCAGATCCAGATCCACGCTATTTCGGCGTTTTTTTACATTATTGGCTTTAATTAATTAACTAATCATCCTATTGGCATTAAATGTTTTGCGAATCATGCTCGCATCATTACCTATCGATCACAATCATTTGCTTGATGCTATCTCTTCTGGCAACGTCATAATCGCTGCGGACTTGTTTCGGTGGCACGACCCCGTCGACATCGCCTAGAAATGCTTTCGCATTAACAATAGCCTGCGCCGCCGCGGTGGCTCAGTGGTTATAGCGCTCGGCTGCTGGCCCGAAAGACGCGGGTTGGATCGCGGCCGCGGCGGTCGAATTTCTACGGAGGCGAAATTCTAGAGGCCCGTGTGCTGTGCGATCTCAGTGCACGCTAAATAACTAACCCCAGGTGGTCGAAATTTCCGGAGCCCTTCACTACGGCGTCTCTTATAGCCTGAGTCGCTTTGAGACGTTAAACCCCCATAAACCATAAACCAGGCTCACTGCACGCCGGACACGTGATAGAAGGACCAGACAGTTTGCTTATCATCAGAAAGAAATTCAGCGATCATGAATGCCTGCGGCATTCGCATACGCTCTAAAAAAAGCCGTTACATGAACTTGCGTTCTTTCGGCTCCGATTACAGGTCTGCAGAAGTAGCCTTGCCATGCTTATTTGCCATGCATATGTCGCTTTGGGACGTTAAACCCCCATAAACCATAAACCAGGCTCACTGCACGCCGGACACGTGATAGAAGGACCAGACAGTTTGCTTATCATCAGAAAGAAATTCAGCGATCATGAATGCCTGCGGCATTCGCATACGCTCTAAAAAAAGCCGTTACATGAACTTGCGTTCTTTCGGCTCCGATTACAGGTCTGCAGAAGTAGCCTTGCCATGCTTGTTTGCCATGCATATGTCGCTTTGGGACGTTAAACCCCCATAAACCATAAACCAGGCTCACTGCACGCCGGACACGTGATAGAAGGACCAGACAGTTTGCTTATCATCAGAAAGAAATTCAGCGATCATGAATGCCTGCGGCATTCGCATACGCTCTAAAAAAAGCCGTTACATGAACTTGCGTTCTTTCGGCTCCGATTACAGGTCTGCAGAAGTAGCCTTGCCATGCTTATTTGCCATGCATATGCCGCTTTGGGACGTTAAACCCCTATAAACCAAACCAAACCAAAAATAGCCTGCGTTCAGAAATACGTCGGAAGAAGAGCTGTGGACAAAAAGAAACTCCTACGCAGGCACCAAACCATCAACCGTTTCTGCCTCGTGTTACTGATGGGTGTACACAGAAGCAGCTGAACCAAACGGTTGTGCAAACCCTGCAGGCAGTGTCTAAAATGTAGGGAAAGGCTGAAAGCCAAGCTGAGTAAAAATTTAAGAAATTTTGTCGTGTTGAAAGGCCATAGAGGAATGGAAAGGCCTTGTGCCAAAAAAAAACTTAAGGAAAAACAAGCAATATCCTCGCGCAAAAACAAAAGTGAACCGGAAAGGTCTATCAAGGAACGCAGGTACTCTTCAAAAGAAACTTGAGCGAGTTATTGGTGAAATAATCTTGTGTATCTTTCGAAACGCTTTCAAAACTTTCGGCGCTAATTCGTTCTTGTTCTTACCAATGAAGCTGGAGTTTTGAAGCATGTGAGCAGTGATGTGCTAAGTGCCTTGCAGAGCTGCCTTTCCCCGTCAGTGCGCGCTCCTTTGCGCTGTATACCGTTGAAACATCTGGAGGCTGGGAAATGTTGCCAAGTTGTCTATTTACGCAGGCATTTACGACCTCTATGAGCGCATTTATGTTAGTCTTGTTATGACATGTTAGTCATTGAATTCTCTGTGTATTGCGAATGAACTTTGTTATTATACAATCGTCCGAAAACTCATGCTCATCTGTTGTCACTGATATTCGTGAGGCGATCTTAAAAACTGATTTTTCTTTGGCATTCCCTAGATTCTTGAGAGCTGATGTTCACTTGCATGTGCTGCTTCATTTGTAATCTTTACGCGTGCATGGCTAATACGAGTCATCTATAGCCTCCATTTGTTTTATCTTTTGTCCAGACCTACGCTCCAGACGGCGCTTTTTTTGGCACAGAAACCTACGATACTATACGAAAGTCCGGGAAGCGTGACCGTTCTCCACACGCTTCATGCAACTTCTTACTGGCATATTTTGAAGGGCTCTCTGTTTTTCGGTGCAATTTCGGCCGTCTTTTTTCTGCCTTTTGATAAAGTATGTCTGCCCCTCACACCACCCTTGCTCACTCCTCCACGCAGTCTGCTTGTTGAGGTATCACACTGGGAGGCTTTGTTCCAGCTTCGCTTCTTAAGTAGTGGGGACTTTTTTGGGAGTTAGTCAAGGGGGATTTTAAAAAGTAATTTTGCGGGCAAAAACAATTTGGTGAAGAAGAGAAACAGAACGAATCGCAGGCTCAGGACTATTCAGAATAACGACTCCTTCCACGAGAGAAACGAAAATACGACAAAAAGAGACAAAGCAAAAAATAGACGAAGCTGTTGCTTAACACCAATATTTCAGCGAAAAGCTGTTTCCTCTGCGGCGTGTGGGAGCACGGTGATGATCCGTTAGCAAACGATTAGCACGCGGCAGGTCTGAGGGGGCAGTGAAGTCATCCCCCCCCCCCCCCCCTCTCCGATTTAAATTCACAGATGTGTAGTCGATCTGAACCATGCACGGACCCGAAACGCGCCGCCGTATTCAACACATAGCAGACCGCGACTAGCTCGTTGCCGACTTTCAGTATAGGACTGAAGAGGCAATAACCTTCCGTTGTTCGAGTATGGGTACACACGAACAAAAGACCCGGTGTGACCACCGGTAAACCACGACGATAATCCTAATAGATTTTCGCCAACAAAATTTAACGGACGCCCGCAGCATGCATACGCGCTCGTCACAAACACAAAAAATCGCACCAGATTGAAATTTGCTGAATGTCGATCGTAGCCGTCATGGCGCACTTCTCGCGCATGGCGTTTAAACTTTATCTGTGGCTTTTCTGCACCGTGTCCGCCTGAACTGTAGTTCCTTTTGCGCATGCAATGGTAGAATTATCAGCACTTTTTTCATTCTCTTCTATCGTACCTTGATCAACCGCGAAGGACAGGAACAAACACGTATAGTAGACTAAAGAACGTAGTTTATTTGCGTATCGATAGCCGCAAGCACCAGGAACACCCTGAGCCATGAACTTATGACTATTTATTTCAAATCCCGCTGTATGTCTTAGTCTGGATGAAGCCTGCCCGTGAGACCATGAATTGTTTCATGTGACGTAAAGTACATACACACAGAAGTGGAATTTTTTCGTGTTAACAAGCAGTAACAATAATAAAACGACTACTTTCAGTGCACTGCCCATGAACAACGCTCTTCTGGGTGAAAGGGCATTTGAATTATGCGCAACATCGAGAAGACGAATGGGGACTGACAGGCAAGTAGAAAAATACTGCATGGGAACGTTTGCGAATAATAAACCGTATCTATTTGCGAACGTTCAGCGCGGAAAGCAACGGGTACAAGAGTTGGCGATGGTGATATGCAGGCTGAAACATTTAGCATCGTTCCTAGCCGCATCCGCCTCGCATGCGGGAGGTGCGGGGTTTGATCCCCAGTGCTGCCTGGTACCCACCGGTGATACAATGGGCACAAGCTTCCCCTTGCCTGGTGCTCAGCTTAATCAGGCTGAAATGCTTGGGAAATGGCTCTTTGAACCCACCTTGAGAAATGGAAAATACCTTGTGCCATGGCGCTCTTTGGCCGTAGATGCCCTTGCGCCCTAAAAATTCATAATCATCATAATCGTTCCTAGCCGTCGGTAGGGGGTTCCGTGTGCCGCCCACGGGGAAATAGCGAAATTCAGTAGTAGGCCAATTCATCAGGATGAAAATACGCGAGAAGCTAGACGCCAGACGAGAACTTCCATGGAACAGCCTACTTTGCTTGCGGCGCCTTCTAACTTGTGCGGTGCAGAGCTTCCCATGTTCATTCTTTAGACATAGCCTGGAAATCTGCAAGAGTTGCGCACACTCAGATTTCTCTTCATCGTCCCATTGTGTAACAGAGACGAAGAGCAAAATTTTTCACGGTACATGCGCTGACATGCAATACAGTGCTTTGTGTCTAAGTACGAAATCTCCTTCAGATATCCGGCCATGAAAAATTCGGTCACTATATTGCACAAACGAATCGCAGGTGAGGCAGCCATGGAACGCAGTTGAGTGCCGTAAAAAGATTTTTCAGGCCTTCTTTTAGGGCTTGTACAGCTATCCATTGAGTGTGCGTGGTGAAAGTCGTGGCGTTTCCTTCCTCTTCTTGAGATTACAAAATGGCGTGAATCTGTTTCAGAATTGTTTTACTCACACGATGGTTATTAGTGTGTAACGTGAATGTTTGAGCGTTGTAGCTGTGGTGTGATAGCAAATAATGTTTATTGTTCGGCCCCAAACTACTAGTCTCTCCTTAATGCTCGACAGCCCGTACTGCAGCATGCGTAACCTTGTGCACAATGACCCTTCCGTAGAGTATCGCCGGCTTATTTATCAAATATACACCGCTGCAGCCGGCCCCAGTTGCAACCTGGCGCGCTGCCAATTAAGTTCATCCAGCGATACACTGCCGCCGCTACACCTGTCGAAACACAAATACGCCGTGCGGTTACCGCGTCTCAACGGAATGCCAAGATCTGTACTGCGGAAATAACCGCCGCGGTGGCTGAGTGGTTATGGCGCTCGGCCCGAAAGACGCGGGTTTGATCCCGGCCGCGGCGGTCGAATTTCGATGGAGGCAAAATTCTAGAGGCCCGTGTACAGTGCGATGTCAGTGCACGTTAAAGAACCTCAGGTGCTCGAAATTTCCGGATCCCTTCACTACGGCGTCTATCAGAGCCCGAGTCGCTTTGGGACGTTAAACCCCCCTATACTAAACTGTAATGCGGACGGCGTCGACGTCGACAGCGCTGTAACTGAGGAACGAGCTAAGAACTAAATCACTGAAAACATTATTGTAATTTAAGAGGCAAGCAGATCAGGTAACGATCTAAACGAAAGCGGAATCGTATGTATCCCAATATAAGGCACTCTTCAGCACCTGTTGGAACTTGTCTCTGTGCAAACTAACACGCATCGGCACACATTGGAGCGAGGAGGGTACTGCACTTTTCCTTTAGGGTTTCTAAAATGCAGCGAGTTTCTCGGTATACGACATTTCCGCGAGGCTACAGTACACAGCCAAAAGTTCGAAAAGGCAGTTCAGTGATGTTTTAGAATCTACATTATCACATCTTAAGCGTTTGGGCAAAATGGGAGACATAATTTAAATTCGTAGTGTCAGGAGAATGTCTACATGCAAAAAAACGGAAGAAAAATAAAAAGCGAAAATGATGTCTAAAAAATGAAAACTGCATACCCCGCCGCGGTGGCTCAGTGGTTAGGGCGCTCGACTACTGATCCGGAGTTCACGGGTTCGAACCCAACCGCGGCGGCTGCATTTTTATGGAGGAAAAACGCTAAGACGCCCGTGTGCTGTGCTGTGTCAGAGCGCGTTAAAGATCCCCAGGTGGTCAAAATTATTCCGGAACCCTCCACTACGGCACCTCATTCTTCCTTTCTTCTTTCACTCCCTCCCTTATCCCTTCCCTTACGGCGCGGTTCAGGTGTCCAACGATATACGAGACAGATACTGCGCCATTTCCTTTCCCCAAAAACCAATTATTATTATTATTATGTGCCACCCTGGAACATAATCTCTGCTTCTGGCAATAATGCAGAACGTTGACACACGCATGTGTCCTTTGTGCATAGTGTCACAACCCTGGCGGCGACTGGCGCAACGTCATGTCGAAACGTCGTGTCGCCGGCTGGCGGCGAACACGATGTTTGACCATCCGACGACCCCACCAAAAAGGGTGTCTCGCTGGGAATGTACCTGCGGAATTTTCTCACGCTTGGATCGGTGGGAATGGCCTGCCCTTTGACTGGTTCCTGGTTAAATAAGGCCGCCTGGGGCAGCGACCGACAATGGACAGACGACAGGGGAATAAAGGAACGACGCTTTCGAGTAATCAGCCGTATCCGTCAGGAGCCGGCCCGACCGGTGAGAGCTCTCCGCAGTTGAGCCCCGCGGCGCCGCAAGGCTCACATGTGTTTTTGGGAGACAAGGAGCCGCTTGCACAACGCTTGCACCACTGTAGGAAATAGCAGCGGACTTGCGAATTCTCCTCACCCGTTCTCACGGGTCGACTCTGCAACGAGAGACTCCGCTTCTTACGTGCTATGCAACTTCCCATCTTGGAGAAATGTTCCTCGTGTTGGATTTGCCACCACCTGGTGAAAGGGGGGCGGGGACCCTTAGGGGATTTAAGGAGCGTGCTGAGTGAGAAAGGACGCTCTTGGCCCTGGCGACCAGGGTCATCCAGTCGCTCGACGCATGAACTCTTAATTTTTTTACTGTTTGCTCTTTCTTAAATATGTAAATAACTGTCGTCAAAGTGCCATTAAACCCGCTTGTTTTCATTTTGCCAAACTTCAAGTTCCATCTTTCCTCAGCGCGAAGGCTCGGACACGCTACCCAACGGAGCCAGGGTTCGAGTTAGCCTGTGCGCCACGACGATAGCTCGAAGTCCCTGATTTTTCCTATGACAGTTAATCGCCATATAATGGCAGCGGAGAAACGGGAGGAAGTTTGGCACAATTGTTTGGACGTTCTGAAGAAAAAGCATTGCGGCTACCGTTTAGCGCGGCTGTACTACTGCTCAGGCGAAGCTATATGTGTGAGTGGTGAAGTAGAGGCCACGCTTGTACCGCACATTTTTGCCCCATTTTTTAAGCGAAAGAACGAGTTATCCATACATATAAGAGTCCACGGCTAGCCTTTTAAGTTCACCCTCAAGGGTGCACAGGGACTATAGAGGGGTGGCGGTGAGCTAAAATGAAAGAAAACAACGCGAAAAGTGCTACGACATCTAAGACTGCTCTTACTTATACCATGCTAGCTGAGTTTTGCAATGTATGCGGTCGCACGAAAACGATTTTTCGATAAAAATTTTCCTGCTCACACAATGCTAGCTAAAACTTCAAAAATATTATCTTTAACGTAAACAATGTTACTGGCACGATCGTTCTATATTGTTTATGCGCACGAAACATATTAATGGATGACAGAAATCGCTTTACAAAATAACTTATCCAATTTGTGATAGTCATGGACCTATGCGATACGTAATGCGATCGTTGAATGAATCCCATTTTGCATCTGTAGTCAGTGGAACGGGCTTTGGAAACAGTTTCAGGACATCGATTAGCATAAAATAGGCACTGGCTCTCACGTGTGAAGTGACACCTGCAATGTCTAGCCTAGTAACCCAAAACTATTCGGAGCTGAACTGCGACAAGGCTTGGCGAAAGCAACGCCCAAGCAAGGTAACCTTATACTGTTATTGATCACCTAGAATGACCGGTGTTGAATAACAATAAGGGCTCAGCAGGACAGCTTTGCTTTGTTTGGACTGCCTAAGAATTGTCAGCTGCAGTAAACGGAACTCAAGACAAGATTTTTCAATGCATCACTTTTCCTGGAGCTACCGCACCCTGTTAAGGCCTGTTATAGCACTCTTTTGACTGTGCGCTACCGTGGTCATCCAGTTTCTGAGAGCTCTTAACCTGAAATTTCAAGCCTGAGCACGGCCAGTACCGCAGCCGACTCTAATCCACGGCAAAAGGCCGGTTGTGATGGCAGGTACACATGGATTTCTCGCGGTCTAAAAACTTGTGGCAGAAATGTTCGTCAAAACGGATGCTTCGCATCTGCGCAGAAGGTAATATAGTCGCAGTGGGCTTCTGCCATGATTTGGAGTGAAGCGGCGTAGCATGTGAAGCACTCTTGTCATGCAGTAGGACTTTAGAAAGTGCATACTGGACGCTAGAGTAATGTTCGTTTAGCTAAAGACAAGAATTCATTACAGTAAGCTGCTTTCTCCAATATCGCCGCACATTATGCCACGCGTCTGCGCGAACTGCTATCTTATGTAAGTGATATGCTGTCGTTAGAAGGAGATACGTTTACCGCGAAGTAACACATTCTTACGAGTTATCTAAAAAGAAAGCCAGCTGCAAATGACAGCCGTCTACATACGTATATAGAAGCCCAGATTAATGTCCGGGATGGGTTTTTGTTTGCTTACTTTTTCCGGTCTAGATATTCCGCGCTGAACTTAAACCTGAGTCCCTTTGGGATGTTAAACCCCATAAAACCAAACCAAACATGACGCTAATAAGCACGTTGGTTTTATAAGGTCGCATATGTCACGCCCCCTAGACGAGTAGAGCGCGGTTTGGCCATTAGCATTCTGCGGCTAACTGCGTGCCCGACACGTGATAGAAGGGCCAGACAGTTTGCCTATCACCAGAAAGGAATTCAGTGGGCATTAATACCCGCGGAAACCGTACACGCCCTAAGAAAAGGGAAAAAAGTTGAAGGTTTGCGCTTGCGTTCTTTCGGCTCCGATTGCAATTATGCAAAGGTAGCCTTGCCGTGCTTATTCGCCTCGCTTCATTCCTTCGTCACGAGATTTCTCTTTTGTCGCTTTTTCTTGCGCTCCGTTTTTGACTGACAACCTTGGTTTTTTTTCGGCGAAAGGAATTTCTGTCGCCTAACAACATCTGTGGAAGGGGCAGTAAATTCAAAGATGGTTCTTTGCGTTTCTTCGGAGGGGCACAGGACCTCTCCAAACGTGAATTCGACGGTGTTGAAGGAGCAGGCGATGATTGATGCCAGATGATGAAGACAAAGAGAAAATATATATACAGGATTTACAATGGCAAACTGCGTTACAAGTTGAGTCACACAGACAGTCGAACTGTAACATAAAAGAAATTATCATACACAGAGAAACTCGACAATACCTTACTCATTGACCCGAGGTTAGAGTCTAGGTCTGTAGAATTACGTGCCACTGCACGGAGCCTCTAGCAGTCTAGCTCAACTAGACAAGACTGCTCTCCAATGATTTTACAGGCAATTTTAAAGCTTTTGCAAACAAAGAAATTAGGGCGGTCATATATCGAGGCCCGCCCTAAGCTTCGATAACCAATGGAGGTAGCCACAGCCCCTGAAGGTTGGGCCCAACTTCGAGCCCAGGGCTTGGCTATAAAGAAAAAGAAACACACACAGAAAACATTCTGTGTCTGCAAGAACTGACTCTTCATCCCAAGAACTGCCGGATCCCAAGAACTGACTCTTCATCGCAAGATCTGACTCTTCATCGCAAGAATTGACTCTTCATCAGCGGTGCTGACATCCCTGAAATCAGAAGCGCCGATGCCGTGTGCAGCGATTTTACATCAAATGCCGCTTCAAAGAGCGTCTTCTCTCCCACATGAAGATGTCCCGCCTCACGTGCGCCGCAAGATGGTATACAGACCAAGAAACCCGCAGCGGATGCAATCAAAGCCAGCTAGATTCGTCTACCAGTGATGACAAAAACGGTTTCACGTGCACCCCGACCGCGTCGTATAGCACTGAAAAAATGTAAGATATTATGCATCTTGATAAGGCAGTTCGGCCTAGCTGACGTATATATCAAATAACACACAAATGCCGCTGATATTGCGGCAGCTTAAAAAAAGACTGTTTTTACCAGAGAATAGCTGTAGGGTAGCATAATATTATCCCTGTGCACAGCGGTGTCCCGTGTCTTCCCTTCCTGTCTGTGTGGTTCTTTTCTGCGGCGAGCGACAGCTCACCGGAGCTGACAGCAGATGAGGAGCAGCCACAGCGGGGAGTATACACACCTGTCGCGTGCAGACGCATCTTTCTGCACTTACGGGCGTCGTTGGAATTATTGGTGCGGGGCTGGAAAATGTCATACATGCTTAGCAATCAAATCGAAGGAATACTCAGCGGCGTCAGTGAACGAAGGGCGCAATAACAGTGTTGGTTGTTTACACAGCTTTCGAGAGGTTTTAGAGCATTTGATGTGCATACCTTTGACAACTGCAACAAAGTTTATGGGCGTCCAGAGACCTGGGCGGTAACGCTAAATGTTCGCATCTCATTTATCATATCGCTGTTAAATTTTACTTTTGACAGGTGCCTCGTATGTGTCTTTTGTAAGGTACGAATAGCGTTGCAAATATACAGGGTGCTGAAAAATACGCTTTACAGCTTTATTACCATTAGGCATTGACTGGTGCGTGAAATCCACCTCTGCACGTTATTTGTGCGGCTGGAAAAAAGGCTGAGAAATGCGCTTTCTGTGATTCGAGCACGCGCGGCACAGAGTTCTGCACAGCTGCGCTGACAAACAAATAAAAGACAGAGAACCTCGCCAAGGCAGAAAGGTGCTTTCGGTGCACGAAGTGGGGACACAGATGGAAAGGTTGCAGGAGGAAGGTAAGTTGTGGACACTGCGAAAGACGACATGCCACCTCAATGTGCGATGCCAGTTGGACAGTAGACAAAACCGACGTACCAGCTGAGGTCACCGCAAAGAACGTGCATGCAGCCGCCAACAGGAATAAAACTAAAGAGGCGGTGCTGCAGACTTTACGCGCCTTTGCTGTAGGGGACGCCAAATACGGCTACTTCCGGGGTGTAATGGACGGTGCAAGTAAAAAAAAAACATTCATTCGAGAGGCAGTCTCAAAAACCCTCGATTTGAAGACTTTGGGGCTGAGCGACTTCTTCCTGAACACCTTTGGGAAGGCTGCCGCGCAATTACAAATATGCCGGCTTGTTGAACTTCGCCTGAGGAGCTAGTATAGCGGCGAAGAAACCACAATATAAGTTATTGAGGTGCCCCTTATATGCAAGGACGCCCGCAAGTTCTCGCAGATTACGGTTCCGTGCAAAATATGGAAGCTAGAGGAGAATTTATCGCAGGCAAACTCACCTATCGGGACATGTAATCTGTCCCAGGAATTGGATTATTAAATGCAGCAGTTTACCTCTGGAAATTTCAAACCTGTCAAGTGCAAAGAAACGACGAAAGCGAAGGGTTGACAGCTGTTCACACCAATATTGATTCCAGGGACCGTTCAGTGCGACCTCCAACTAGCAAACAGAGTCTGCATATTACGAATAGGTTTGGAGCAGGTCCACACTACGCTGCAGAACTTATGGGAACTAGACGCCATCGCCATAAAAGATTCCCCAGAGACGCCCAACGCACGACCACTGGGCAAAGTAAGTTGTATAAGAAATGTCACCTTTAGTAAGTTGCACTGCCTTGGAAAGACTCATCTCAAGAACTGAGTGACAGCAGAAACATGACATTGCTGCGACTGACTTGCATAGCGATTGTGTCGCAGCCAACTCGCTGAGCAATACGACAGCGCCACCAGGAGTTATTTCGAGGCCGGTCATACGGAGCGACTGACTGAAGAACGGCCAGCTAACACCGTTTATTACATGCCACATCAGCCAGTTCTGCGAAGTGAAGAAGCCACGACGAAACTGCGCGTGATATTCGACGCATCATCACACGCTACGGAAAAACAGTCCTTCAATGATCAGTTGGAAAAAAGGGCAAACCTCACCACTGATTTCATGCAAATTCTGTTGCGATTCCTTCTACACAATGTTACTCTCGTGGTAGGCATAGAGAAAGCCTTTCTACGGACATGCGTGAAACCTGAATTAAGACAGAGATGCTCTGTGGTTCTTCTTGTACAGCAGCCCGCCGCTTAACCCTTCCGCATTGCCAAGCATCGAAGAATGGAGGATGACTCAAGTACCATTTGGTATACGACAGCCAGCCCCGTATTTGCTGGCCGCTACCCTACTCCACCACCTGGAAAACACGACGAATGGTCGAGGTTCAGAAAACCGCGAGCCTCATGAAGGACTCATTTTACGTCGACAATCTGATGACGGGAGCTGTTACAGTGAACAAGGAGTTGAAAATAGCCACAGAGGCCACTGAGATAATGAACGACGCCGGCATGCACTCAAGGAAGTGTTCATTGAATTCATTAAATTAAATTAACGTTCGTTACAAGATGCACACTGCAAACCTTCAGCAGAACAGTGGCGCAATTTTTCCAGAAAGTGAAAAAAGGCATCACACCGCTATCGTGTATAACTTCTCGTTCGATCGCTAGTCGGCTAATCTCAACTAGGAAGCGCCCATTTGCAGCCGTTCTCACAGCGGTCTATGATTTTGCAATTTAAAAGTTACAGTATTGCAAGTTACAGTATCCCCAAACGTGACAACTGCCATGCACACCGATTTCACACAGGTTACACTGGGTCACGGGCATACCGTCGTACACAGGTAAAAAATTTGCACCATTAAAGGTGTAAAACTGATGACTACGCCCTTTCCACACCCTCATTTTTGCTTTTTTTGAACAAGGGCGCGCTGAGCACGTTAGCACCACAAATATTGACAAGCAAATATCTGGGCAGCAGTAGGGGGTCAAATCAGGAATTATCGGTTAAGAAAAAGGTCAAAGAAACAGAGAGAGCTCTGTGGAAAACCGGGATGCTGACGAAATCGGCACTGGGAACATGCAGGATCTCTAAGCACGAAATTGCCAAAAAAAAAAAAACATCTATGATCATTGTAGGGGAAGCTCTTTGTTGTTTGAGGCCAGGACAGGAGTTTTGCGGACTAAGACATATAGAGTCAGGTACCACGAGACAGACACGTTGTGCGTTGCGTGTGGAGAGGAGGAGGAAACGGCTGAACACTTCTGTAAAGGGCTTCACCCTACAGTGGAAAGCAGCGGGGCTGATTTATCCAAGGCATTGGGGTTTAAGGACAGTGAATGGAAAGTAGATTTTAAGTGGGTAGAAGTAACCATGCGAAGGTTATCTTATTGGTGGCTGAAATCAAGACAAGAGTAAAATTTCATTCATAAGTCATGGCTAGGTGGCTTGAGCCACCGCCCAATTTAAAGGGTTGTTACATCCGTCCGTCCGTCCGTCCGTCCGTCCGTCCGTCCGTCCATCCTCCATCCATCCATCCGCTATTGCATCCTTCAACGGTGCACGGGCGCAAGGGTGTTGCACTAACTGTGAACTTATTGACTTTTTGAACAACATTGTAATAGTTCAATCATGCATTATTTTGAAATGATGTGAGCTATTCGAGCTTTCCATTAAAGGACAGCTGTAGCTATTATGCGTTCCTTATGACGGCGATCTGCGCCCCCATAATGTGATAGTTAACTGAATTATTTATCTGAAGTGCAATGCACCACTGAGTCAAAATAGGATCTCGCTGAAATGGCATATATAAACTTGGAGAAAGCATGCACGTAGAGGACTTAGTAAGTAATGAGCGCAGCAGTGGTGCCTTCGTTGTTGAACTCTGTCACCTCAGTTGCTTTGTATGACTAATTCCGGGGACGCTTATACATGTTTATACTCATTTGGCGAAATCACGCGGCACATGCTAGCATCGTGCACGGCCGGTCTCGAGGGGAGCGCGCGCTTTTCTTCTTACGGCCTTCGCAATGGGGTCTCTTTCCGCCTCCCGCCGCACCTCGGTGGGGTCGCCACTGCCCCACCGCTCAGCCGCTGCGACCGCCGTTCACGCGGAAGGAGAACGCACGCTCGGTTCCAGTTCGGCCCGCGCCAGTCGTAACCGTCAAGCCTTTATATTTTACCTCTTGCGCTTTACGCAAAGACAGCGTAGTCAGCCCCCTGCCATGGGAGAAATCTGAAAACACGGATTAACGTTTGCGTGCTCTCTCCTTTGGCCCGACTGTGTATGGTCGAATGCATGCTTCGAGCACAGACGTCAACACGTTCTACCCTTATATTTGGCTAAAAAGCAATGCTATCAGCCTCTGTAGTTCATCTTCCGGCAGGTCTGAATGAGTGTAGAATGATATGCTACGTGTAACACTTGGATGGCAAGTTTTAAAGAGTAAAGGATTCTGCAGCGTAAATACATAGCTGCTGAAATTTCAAGCGCAGTTGCTTTAGTTTTGCACAACAGCGGCATTAGCAAGAATTCATGGTGCTCCCCAGGAAAACGTATCGTTCGCGAGACGAACGGGTATAGACGGAACCCAACACTAGCCGCAGGAGCAGACCATGTTGCACTCACGCGACCTCCAAGATCTCCTCTTGGAAAGTCATTTTTAAGTTTGGCGGCGTCTCACGACCGCCCGTCCCACCCCATGCCAACGCAGAAATTAAGTCAGTTGTTGACAGTAACTGCAAGCACGAACTAACTGCCAGCAAAGCAAAATTAGTTTGGAACTGCACTCTGTCTCAATATAATCGGCCTTCACGAGCCAACAGACTTATCTGAGAGGCGATGAGTACGAGCTTTGCACTATTCTCCTGCATTTCTGCAGCCTAGTGATCGCTTTCGATAAACCTCCCGAGAGTATGAACTTTCCTCACGTCATTCAGGAAACGAAGTAGCACCCCAAAAAGAAGTTCTCTGCAACCTAACCGAGCTCCACTACACATTACAGCAATGCGCGATGCAGCTGGCTTAGCTTACAATGCAAGGAAATAAAAATTAAGATTTGCGATGCTTACATGTTACTAAATGTCCCTGAATTTAAGAGAGAATAGAGGGCGTTGGGCATTCAACTTCATAATCTGAGATCTTTTAGAAAGATACTTAAACCAAATATTTTGAGGCAGCTTCAGGACACGCCGAAGGTTGAATATACGTGGACAACGAAAAATGGCACTCTTTATGGTAGCTGAAGTCACTCATTGGACCTACACAATTTCTGAAATTGCAATACTCAGTACGTGTCAATATCTGTGGCAGCATGCGCAGCTAGTTCTGGTTGCCTCTGTCACGTTGTGGTAACGTTATTGAGGCCAGAATGACGACAAGAAAGCTTGCGTCCAATTCGAAAACTATTTATTGGGCGAACTCGTGTCTTCAACAGAAAGCAGTTCGGCGGCGCAGCGATAAAACATGTGATCGGTCAACTAAGATAAGAAGGACAGTCGCTCCCAGCCTTGCAAAATTTAAAAGTGACAAGGAACCTGAAACGTTAGACGCCTAATGCGCTTACGACAATTTTGAACACGAAGAGAGACTTGCGCGCGGCTACAGTCATTCCAGAGAAATCTGGTGGCCTCTCGTTTAACGAACAAAAGCGGAAAGGCCGCGTGCCATTGGCTTGGAGCAGAGAACTATGCATTGCAATGCTTATTGACGCTTCCTCGCACATTAGTAGTTAGTATTCTTTGGAGCTATCGATACAGGCCTCTCGTTTAAGGAAGTTGTGAGACGTATAGTGCATCAGAAGCGGTGACTAATATAGTTAAGGGTGGGACAGAAATTCAAGGCGCTGAGTTAGCCAACGCTTTCAATGACTTCTTTCTGTCAGTTGGGGACCATAGCACCAGCACTTCTGACCTAAAATATATGAATGACTGAAGTAATCCAACCATATTTCTAGAGCCAGTCTCAAATAGTGAGGTTGTAGCCACTTTTTTAGCCCTGAGCAATAGCAGAGCCGCGGACGCGGGCAATATTCAAATGAAGCCCGTAAAACACGTAATTGATTTACTAGCACCTTGTCTTACCAATATTTTCAATATTAGTTTGTCGACGGGAATTTTCCCCCGAAGCATGCAAATTGCAAAAGTAAAAGTTGTATTTAAAAAGGGTAACAGAAATGATTTGTCCAACTACCGTCCTATATCGATTCTACCTGTGTTTTCCAAGGGTTTGGAGAAAATAATTTTGAAACGCCTTACTTCATTCACTGACCGCTTTAAATTGGTAAGCTCCTCACAGTATGGTTTTCGCAAAAACAAATCTACAGAACTCGCATTACTTGCCCAAAAAGAATTCATATTAGGAAAATTTGAATGCAGAAATATGGTACTTGGCCTTTTTTTTGGATTTTTCAAAAGCCTTCGACTTAATTAATCATGAACTACTGCTACAAAAACTTGATCACTATGGCATAAGAGGCATCGCGAACAAATTAATTATGTCCTACTTGCAATACCGTTCTCAATTTGTCGTCATTGAAGCAGAACATTCCTCGATAAAATCCATTAAAGCAGGTGTCCCCGCAGGGAAGCATACTGGGCCCATTTCTGTTCATCCTTTATATTAATGAGATAGACCGCATCGATGAAACGGCCCATCACATAATCTATGCTTATGACACGAGTTTGTTCTTTTCAGGTGAATCATGTACAGATTTAGCTAGTCGAGCAAATAGCGCACTGTCAAAAATTAATGCATGGGCACAAATGAACTGTCTTAAAGTTAACAGTAATGAAACGAAGGCTGTTTTATTTCACCGCCGCCATACACATGTGCAGTTGCCTCCTATTTTGTTAAGTAACTATGAAATTGAAGTGGTCAAAAACTTTAAATCACTGGGCATATACTTTTCACAAAACATGACATGGGATCATCACGTGAACTATATTATCAATAAACTATCCAGGACAACCGGCATTATGCGCCGTCACTGCTACTTCTTCCCTACGTCTGTTAACATACTCATATATAATTCATTATTTTGTTCTTTATTAAGTTACGCGTTTCTTGTGGGGTCAACAACAACAGCTGGAAATAGTAAACTTTCCATCTTACAAAAAAGAGCTTTACGCCTAGCCTGTAAAGTCCCTTATCGGCCTCACACTGCAGGTTTATTTAAGAAGCACCATATAATTCAGGTTTCATCAATGTATGACTACAAGCTATGTCGTTTGTATAAGCTCTGTTTACTAAAAAATAATGACGCCATAACAAGCTTAGCACAACTAGCGGAAAACTTCCCTATTTATAATGTTCACCATCCCGAAGTGTGGTACGTCGCCAAATGCAGAACCAATTATGGACATCAAATGTTGAAATTTTTACTTCCCACACTTCTAAATCGCGTGTTAAAAGAAACTTACATTGACATATCTGGTATATCACCAAAAGAACTGCGTGAAGTGTTTGTATAATGATGCCATACACTGACATTTTTATTTCTCTTCTATCTTTTCCTAGTGCTTTCCTCTTCGAATGATTTTGCTTAACTCGTGTATTTGTTTTGTCCAAGTGTACTTCCTTAGCCGCACGTTTTTTATGCTGTCCGTGTGCTAGGGGGTCAGGGCTCCTCAAGCTGTTTCGCACAGCTTTTACCTGCCCTCCTCGTAACTTTTTTGTTGCGGAATAAATTTGATTGATTTATTGATTGATTGATATGAGGGTGAAAATAAGTACATTCAAGGCGTGCGAAAAGCGGTATAGGCGTAATTAGGTACTATATGTATCTCCCAGCAATCAATTTATTTGACAGCTCAACGTTAGTGTACATGAGTCTGACTTTCAGTTCTACAAGTATAGTCTCAAGTTACCAGCAACGGCGATATCGGATTTACGGCTCACTCGTCGTAGAGAATTTTCCCCGCGATATAGTACATTTTTATGGAATGAGCGCAAAACTTTCGCTCTCTCGGTTTTCATTCTCTTCTCCTTAGCATAAACTTTTTATTTAATCACGGACCATGAGACGTACAAGAGAAAGTGTTCAGAGTATTTCCTTCTGGATTTAAAACCCCAAATGCTCGACATAGTTCTGAGGAATGAGAGACTGATTCCTCCTTTTAAATGTTTTCATCGAGCAAAGTTTGTGCTAGAGAATCTGTGCACATGTGGACTGTGTTGAAGATACGCAGCTTAATCATCTGCATTTTGTTTTCTTTGATTTCGGTGCTGCGCTCACCATGAACCAGTGGGCTACAGCGCGAAACCAGGCAAAAGCCACCCACCGCAGCAGATGCTGCAGGCGTGGAGCCAGCGGTAGGACCGTCGCGCCTCTCGCGGCGGCGGGCGGCGCAACTCCCAGAGAAAAACTCGCATTTCTTCCGCTCGAATGCGAAGGCCGTATGAAAGAGCGCGCGCGCCCCCCACGAGACCGGCCATGCATCGTGCTACTGAGCGAGCGGGTTTGCTGAAGTTTGGCCTCCTTTAGCAAGCTTGTTTTTAATACATTAAAAAAATCACACCCTGAACATCATGTAGACATCACAAATGTGACTCCACAGCAAGCAGGTTCAGACACGCCTTGAAAGACACATCTGGGCATCATAACTATAGTCCGGGATGTCGTGACTCTTGTCTAATGTGAAATTAGGTTGTCGGCGGCATTCGTGAGGAATGTTTAGCTACACTGCAAGAGTGCACAAAAAAATTGACCACTGTTGTTTTAAAGCAATCACAACCTATGCAACTATAAAGCAATCGGGAAAAGGGTGCAAGTGTAACGATCGCGCCCTTACTGTACGGGCGTGACAAGCAAGCTTTGCACCCTTCTGGGAGGGTGCAAGGGTGCGAGTTATAGGCACGGAAATACACCTTTAAGTGTGCAACGCGGTATTGAAGACGGTCAAGTGCGTGCCGACGGGCTACAAGTTCAATCAGTGTGTAGTACGTGTGCGCTGGCTGAGCAAAGGGTCAAATGTGGAAACCGAAGGGTAGACGCAGAATGGGCACGAGAAGGGAGGTGCGTTGAAAGCGAAACTACTTGACCAGCTATGGTCGGTGTTCAACCAATGGCAACGATTTAAGAAGCTTGAATATCAGTCATGTGGTGCGCCTTGCTGGCCCAGCTGGTCACGTGGCATGCGTTACCTGCCCCAGTCGGGCATCGCCTTCTGCGCTGCCATCCCGTGCAGGCAGTATACCGACAGTAGACGGTTCTATCGGTGAGAAAAGTCTCTACTAGGACGCTCGCAAAGCGATTTAGGTCCATACACCCCACGTTTGTCAGCGATCACATCATTTTACTATCCCAGACTAAAGAACGTAAGTTTGACATTCACTTCACGAGTGTGGTCTCGACCCGGCAGTTAATAATAGAGCTAGTGGCTCCGTTAGCGGCTCACACGTCCTAGAGACTTTTGTCCCTGCCTGTAGTACGTTCCGCACTCAAGTGCTCTGCGCCAGCTTCGTCGCAGTATCCTTATAGTTTCGTAGAGGATCGCAGACCAGAAGGCCGACCCACCACCAATTGATTTCAACGCTTTAATCACAATCAGTAATTTGACGTCTCTGAATCAGCTCGCGGTCAGAGTGTCGCCGACGAGGACATGACTGCGTGGAAGAGCTTGGAAAACGCAGTGACAGGGTCTGCTCACGTGCATCTTTTTTTCTTTCAGAAATAAACGCCACCTTTTTCTGACTTTATAGTTTTGGCTTATAAAGGAGGAAGTCCCCGTGCTACTAACTTCCGATACAACGAAAGCAATCCGCGCGACCATCAGTTTCAGTATTAGTGGGCTCTACTGTATGTGATCGCACTTTTGCTTCGTGTGTTATACTGCCTTATTTTTTAAATAATTTGGGAACATGTATATGGATCCCTCTTAAGCTTTTATGGTTTTCTCGCGCGCATTTTATTGCGCGCTGCACATGGCACCACGCATATGCTTCAGTGCCAGTACTTGAGGTTTGAGGTTGAGGTTTATTGTCCTTCAAAGATGAAAGGGAGAACTGCGACAAAGGGCGGTAAAGCCTGACGAGGTCACAGTTCCCCAAAACAGTCGATACAGCAGTGAGCAACACAGAAATAAAAAATATTAACATAGTATGATAGTGAACAAACGACAATATTACCGTAAAAAAATATCACTTTTGATACAAAGACAGGCACCATAAATCAAAGGCAGTGTATAAACATGGCATGAGGTCACTAAAGAAAACACACACACAAACAACTTCACACTAAAACAAAAGGTGCGTCGCTAAGTAAAAACTGAGATTATATTGAGTCAGTGCTGGTTAGCAGCCTTTTGATGTCTTTTTTTAAGTTTGTTCTTAGGGAGATCAAACATGACACTTAAAGCTGAGTTATTGAGAACGACTGGAATCTGATAATCAGAGCTTAACCTGAGTCTAATATCGTCGCCAGACGTCCAAACGACCCAGCAAAGCAAAGCCACGAGCCAGTCAGGCTAAACACACGCTTTTGCACGTCTGCTCGGTTGAACAACCCTGCCAATTTTTGTCCCCCCCCCCCCCCCCCCCCTCGAGAGCAGGGGCTCTCGAAAACATGCTTGTGTTGGAATCGAAGGAGCGGGAAACAAAAAGCAGCTTTTCCATCTTTTCTCTAGATATTTCGCACCGTTGTATAGCGTCGTATTTGTCATGCGTCATTTTCTTTTGTTTGGCCTGACTCCCGCGTTTTAAAGAAGAAAATCAGGGTCATTTGAAAACTTTGTCCTGTGCGTACGCGCGCTTTTTAAAAAGGCGTGAATTGGTCAACAACCACTTGTATATATTCTTTGTGCGCTCCGTTCAGGAGGAGATAAGTTTTTTCCACTGGAACCAAGAAAAAAAATGAAGACCAGTAAATTATTGCCCGTAATTCTGTTTTATTCACCTAATCTGATTTCAATTCATGCGCAGTTTATTGCGTCGGGAGGAACAGGAAGTTGCACTAGAGAATTTCTGAGCAGTTCCTCACTTCACGCATTTCAGGAATAAAAAAAAAAGAAAGAAAGGGGGTTTCGAGCGCCCTCTTTCAACACTGCCGTGCATTACGCTGCTTCGGATTCACCAGCGCAAACTGAATCGGTGTGGGCAATCTTTATGAATCATTTGCCCCAGGCTCTGCAACTTAGTCCCGTCGTTCCTTGGCTTCCCGGAAGCTGATTGTCTTGGAGACCAGGACCTCGTATTCGGCGTAACGGTACTCCTTGCCTTCGTAGGGTATAAACGCGCACTTTATGGACGGATGGACCTTGCCAGGGATCAGCATTCCCTCGTGGCGAGCACGGCCGATGTAGAGCTGCTCGCCAGAAGCAGTCTTGCCCCCTGGAAGGGCTCCGCTCGGCACAGAGCCGTCAGAACCTGGTAGCCACTCCAGTGTGGCGCCTTCGGAGACAAGTGCCTGCGAAATAAGCATGAAGGCAACAACGCATCCTTTGTTCCGCTGCGCATTAACGGTTGCTCTTGCATCGCCTAATTTTTTTTAATGCAAAAGCACTCATACGCCCACGAACACCGACCACGAATCTTGTCATCTTTGGACATTGTGACCTTTGAATATTGTGCCGTTCCATAACAACAGCGACGCCCTATGTCCGGAGGTTAAAAAAAGAAACCACACCAACACCCACGATTGGGAGTCGAACCCGCGGCGGTGCGAACAGATTAGCTTCAAGGACCGCTGAGCGAGAGCACATAGCTATCACTACAGATTTTTATTTATTGCGTAGAAATCAATCCCGCTGATCTACCAAATACTTTACGTGCACGCATACTATTCCGCAATGCAGACGGATATCCTCATGTCTTCGTGCACCGCACAGGATAAAAAGTCTAATCAGCATTAACAGATCGGACGTAATTCCGATGTCTTTCAGGACAGGCAAGAGCCTTAGAGTGTAAGGCGATATCTCAATGCCCCGAACACGACTCGTGATAAACTGCAGCACACTCTCGCACTGCGCACTGCACATCGTCGTCCTCATCAGCTTCCATCTGCGGCGCGAACAGATCGATCAGAGCTTACCCTGAGCCCGATATCGTCGCCAGACGTGCTCACTACCCAGCAAAGCAAAACAGTGAGCCAACCAGGCTAAACACATGCTTTCGCACGTCTGCTCGGTTTAACTGCGTTACAACACTACCAATTTTTGTCCCCTCCCCCCCCCCCCCCCCGCTTCATATGTAAAGAAACCTAAGTCGACTCCTCAATCTATTTCTAGACAGTATTCAAATGTAGTGTCATTATAATTCAACTGTTTGTTTTCAGCGCAAGAATGACTGACTGGCGTCTGTAAGGGTGCTATTGGGGGCTTCCATTCTGCGCTTGTAACGTTTTGTTCTTCGAATTGTACTGTTTAAAGCGCACCTTGAAGAAAGCTTTTCCTTCTTTAATAAATTTCTAAGCTTAGTAAAGTCAGCATATTCAGTTTCATTCAGGTCGCGAGTTCCATTCTGGCTGAAGCATTTCAGTTTTGACGAAGGAAAAACGCAGAAAAGTCCTTATACTAAGGCTAGAACACGAGGGGGCGGGGGGGTGAGTTAAAAATTATACCTACCCCTCCCCCCCCCCACACACACACACTACGTGTTATGTTGCTCTGGCTTGTAAAAATCCATCAGTAATTCGAAAGAATCAGCCAAAACTGGCTTCATTTCAGGGCTTAGCCTATATTCCTTACAAGGATGCATTTAGAGGACGGACGCGGCCACTGTAGTTGGTGGGCGTTCCTCTGCGTGTACGTGACATTCCATTGCAGGTGCTGAGGTCGCGGTGATTCACCATCATTACGTGCTGCGTAAGATTTTTTGCTGCATCAACTGCCATTGTGAAGCTGGCCGCTGATCGCGTCGTCCTCACGAAACCTTCGCAAAGGCTGGAGGAGCGTAATGTGCGACCGGGTATATGTGAAACTGGAGAGGAAAGGAAAGTAGTAAATAAAAATAATTGGTTTTTGGGGAAAGGAAATGGCGCAGTATCTGTCTCATATATCGTTGGACACCTGAACCGCGCCGTAAGGGAAGGGATAAAGGAGGGAGTGAAAGAAGAAAGGAAGATAGAAGTGCCGTATAGGAGGGCTCCGGAATAATTTCGACCACCTGGGGATCTTTAACGTGCACTGACATCGCACAGCACACGGGCGCCTTAGCGTTTTGCCTCCATAAAAACGCAGCCGCCACGGTCGGGTTCGAACCCGGGAACTCCGGCTCAGTAGTCGAGCGCCCTAACCACTGAGCCACCGCGGCGGGTCGGAAAGTAGTAAACGCCAACATGTTTGGGCAAATACATTTTCTGCCACGCAACTCATTTATAGACCTGATGTAAATTTCTCCTTTATTTGAAATTTGCGCCGCAGACGCGTTTGTTAAGTGAACCTGTAAACAAGGTGCGATTGCGAGAGGCTTGGCCTCGTGAATTTGTCAAAGTCGCTGCCGGGAGGCCCGTCCACGTGGAACGGTAAAGCTGTTTGTTCTGATATGAAGTCGTCGCGTTTGATAGACGAAATACTCCGCCCTAGTGGCATGCTGCGTGGTTTGTCATTGCAATGCGTCTCACATTATGCCTATGTTCGCATCAGAAGAAAAAAAGGGTGAAACCTGCCAAAATGAATTGTTCAGAATTAAACGTTTCAGTTGTGCCACGTCTGTAATCACGCCACGTTATCATGTCATCATCATGGGCAGCAGCCCGACTAGCTTACTGCAGGGCAAAGGGCTCTCCCGGCATATCTCTCGAATTAACCCTGTCCTTACCCCCGCAGACTTCATGATTTCATCCGCCCATATAACTTTCTGCCGCCCCCCGCTACGCTTACCTTCTCTTAGAATCCACTCCATTGCCCTTAATGACCATCGGTTATCTTGCCTTCGCATTACATTCCCTGCCCAAGCCCATTTATTCCTCTTGATTTCGACTAGGATGTTATTAGCCCGCGTTCGTTCCCTCACCCACTCGGCCCGCTTCCGGTCTCTTAACGTTGAACCTATCATTTTCCTTTCCATAGCTCGCTGTGTTGTCCACAATTTAAGTTGACCCCTTTTCGTATAGCCTTCACGTTTCTGCCTCATAGGTGAGCACCGGTAAGATACAGATGCTGTATACTTTTCTCTTGAGAGATAGTGGTAAACTGTCATTCATGATCTGCGAGAACCTGCCAAATGCGCTACACCCCATTCTCCTTAAAGGGGGATTTTGCCGCTTCGTTCTTGAGTTGTATTCGACTATGGGGAACAATTTGCATCTAACAAATGGCATTCCTATTGCTCCTGGAACTGTAGTCAGAAAATGAGAGAAAGGGAACTTTTGGATGCCGGCTGGAAGTGGCACATTCGCTCCCCCTTTATCTTGAAACAGCGTGCTCACTGTGGCGCCAAACATTTTGACTAAAGCGCTGCCTGCTCAGAACATGCTGACATCACATTTTAAATGCAAACTGCATGTAGCAATAAGAGTGTCCCTCGTAGCCTATGTCGCTTTGGGACGTTAAACCCTCATAAACCGTAGCAATGAGTACACAGTGCACAAAGGGTACACCTGCCATGAATTCGAGACACCGGACATTAAAGGGTTAATCTGGAGCCTTCCACTTCGCCGCCTCCTACACTATGCTCCCGTACACCTTCAGGGCGTTAAAGGTTTGGGTTTGGTTTAACGGTTAAATCAAACCCACTATTGCTAAATTTCATGCACGGACCGAGGCCCGTATGAAAAAAGGGCCTCATAATCATCGGCAAGAGGGCAGCCCCGCTTGACTGATTTCACTTCCATTCATCACTGTGGTACAGACGTTCTAAACAATACATGTGCACACCAGATAGATACAAGTGTAGAGATTTATGGCAGTGTGCTGACCTAATAGTCCGTGTATTCGAACTCTTTTCCCCCGTAGGGCACGTAACAGAGGCCCCTAGAGCGGATAACCTTGCCAGGTAACACGTCACCGCTGTGCACGGCGCGCCCAACATATGCGACCTCGCCCCCCTTGTCATCACCACCGGGTACCACGTTGTCTGGTATCTGGCCTCCGTGAAAAAACATCCAGCGGCACAGCGCTGAGTACTCGGTCGCTGCGAGGAAATTTCAGGAATTTCGTATTAGAACCATTGGTGAGACTGGCAGAACGCGTAGTAGCTTCTGGAAGCAGAAATATCGAAGTTGAAGGAGTCATGTATAGCCAATGTGCGGCCGTCATCTCTATGAGACAAAAAGCAACAACGTGCATCATACAAGCTCATTCAGCACAGCTAAGTGACATTCTTCCGCTCATACCACAGTTTTACCACACCAATAGTGGTTACTGATATCGTTATTCACTTGCGTGAGGTACAGTGAGACAAAAGAAATGGAAAGGAGATAGAAGCAAGCAAGGCAGCTGCCACCACAAAGGTACACAATGCCTGTCTGCTCCAGAAATGAGAAGACAGAGAGAGAGAGATTTCGATAGAAGAAAGAGAAAACTAAAATGGGATTAGAAAAAGAAGACACCAACGCCCTACACGGCTAAAGAAGGTGCGGTCCGCATGGCAAGTATAGATTTCACCCGAAAAGGCGGGGTAAGAAAATGCGAACGAATAAGGAAATTGTCATCATTACAGCAGCTTTGCAGTTAACCAATGGGCAAGACAGAGTTGCAGAACATGGAAGTAACGTACGTCCGTAGCTGGCCATGTCGCTTCAGTCGGAATGGCGCGTTCTTCGCTCGGAGAGTGATTTCTCTCGCAGAATGAGGCGCATATATATAGGGTCCGTCAGAGGCGTCAGCGGAAGGAGGTCGGCGTTCGCGCAGATAAACGAACGGGAACTTGCGCTTGAAGATGAAAGTAACTTTGGCGTGAGTGCTCAGGCCGGCAACCTCATCGTTAGTTCCCTAGTCAACCAGGAACTCGGCTCAGGCGCGGATATGGTCTTTTTTGCTCATTACAGCAATGATGTAAAATAGCGCGAAAGACGCAAGCAAATTAAGAACACATTGGGACAGATGAAGGATGGAGCCCGTTCCGAGGGTTTTACATGTTGTTATTGTTGTTGTTTGCCTCACAAAATGGCACATACCCACAAGAAGGATTGGCCATAACGAGGCGGTGACTACTTGGTCTTGTGCGGTCATTTTGCATTCTTGTGCAATTACTGCAAACAGCAGTGCTCTATAATGAACACGTCCGTAGCGTTTACGTCCCAGGTCTGACGCTGCTGTTGCGTGTTGCGCGTTTCGTCCACCAAAAACGTGTAAAGCAATTAACCAAGCCGATAACTCTTAACTTTTCGCTTTCGCCCAGCGGAACAGCTGCGTAACATAAAAGAGGAGCTTAGCTCCGGTCGTCACCACCTTGCATGCGAAATCACTCGGATCGATTTGAAAATTTCGGTACGAATATCTCAAAGTACAGCCGCGCTACGAGGAGTAGTTTAAAAACATGACTGTCTCCAGGTTTCCTGTACAAACATGCAAGCTAGCCGCAGTGACTTCAGAG
This sequence comes from Amblyomma americanum, assembly GCF_052857255.1. Taxonomy (NCBI): domain Eukaryota; kingdom Metazoa; phylum Arthropoda; class Arachnida; order Ixodida; family Ixodidae; genus Amblyomma; species Amblyomma americanum. Next base: position 89,911,077 of record NC_135497.1, read on the forward strand.
TTTAATAATTATGGATTTTAGTTATTTTGGATGTTGGCGAGTACAATTATCCTCTGAATTTGTGTTGGCCTGGTCCCGCATACTAGGAGTTAAAACGGCTTTCGTGTACTGGTCATGGTTTGTTTATAAATAACCCTGGAAATGTGACTCTCCACGCCTTCTAGAGGTAAGGGGCTTTAATGTAAATAAGGTGCATAACTAAGCTGGCAACAAACATGCAAAAAGTTAAAAAAAGAGCTAGAGCAAAACAAGGATATAACAAAACGACTAAACGTATAATGAAATGGAGAGAATTTCAAATTCAGGGAAGCAAAAGTATTACGGTATAGAGCATTTATCCTCGCTTCCAGTGCCGTGCTGGGATAAATAAGCATTTTATTCGATAAGGAAAGAAATAAAACGCCCTAACCTCGGATGCAAAAAATTCTAGCGCTTGAACTTCAAATACAGTCAGTGCAAAAGGCAAACGCAGACAGTTTAATCACGATATGTTCAAACACGCGAAATCAAGCGCAACTCATTAATCTAACAAACTGAAACACAAGGAATTCGACCCCCCCCCCCAAAAAAAAAAAAAATCATGTCCACTTAGCGTCGTGACAATGTCGTCAAACGCGAATGAGAATAGCAACACTGAAACGATTTGTGAATCAGAGTCCACCAGTCTGCGGATTTCCGACATCCGCTTGCGAAACGGATGTCCTCGATTTACTTGTCCTATGTTTTTAAGAGCGTAAGCTCTTACTCATCACGTTTCGAGATTTCGTGGGGTCTGCTACCACCCTTGATCACAGCGCCATCTGTGGCAGCAACAACTCATCACGTTTCGAGATTTCGTGAGGTCTCCTACCGGATGGATGCATGGATAAGGCTGAACCCTTTAAATCGGGTGGTGGGTCAAGCCACATAGCCATGACCACCCTTAGATCAAAGCGCCATCTGTGGCCGCAACTAGAAAAGATCGCATCTCGGATGGATGGATGGATGGATGGATGGATGGATGGATGGATGGATGGATGGATGGATGGATGGATGGATGGATGGATGGATGGATGGATGGATGGATGGATGGATGGACGGACGGACGGACGGACGGACGGACGGACGGATGGATACGGCTGAACCCTTTAAATCGGGCGGTGGCTCAAGCCACCTAGCCATGACTTATGATATTTTGCTCTTCTCTTGATTTTAGCCACCAATCAGATAACGTTCGCTAGGTTATTTCTACCCGCTTAAAATCTACTTTTCCTTCACTGTCCTTAAACCCCAATGCCTTGGATAAATCAGCCCCGCTGCTTTCCACTGTAGGGTGAAGCCGTTTACAGAAAAGTATCAAGTGTTTAGCTGTTTCCTCCTCCTCTCCGCACGCAACGCACAACGTGTCTATCTCGTGGTACCTGACTCTATATGTCATAGTCCACAAAACTCCCGTCCTGGCCTCAAACAACAAAGAGCTTCCCCTACAATGATCATAGATATTTTCTTTGGCAATTTCCTGCTTAGAAATCCTGTATGTTCCCAGTGCTGATTTCATCAGAATTCCTGTTTTCCACAGAGCTCTCTCTGTTTCTTTAACCTTTTTCTTAACCGATAATTGAGACTTGTATCGCCATTGTACCACATTGAGACTTGTAGCGCCATCTACAATATCATTGTAGAAACAACCACCTGCCGCGTGCCAATGATGACGTCACGGTCCAATATAGTGGATAGAGGTGAAACTATTGGTGTCTTCGACTGGTCGCTCCCGCGATCCGGTTTGGATCTGGCAGAGTGGGAGCCGCTCTCGCTCCGAGCGCATAGCGAGACTGGTCAAGCCGAATGGTCTGCGAATTCTTAGAGCGGAAGCGCAGGAGGCAGAAGGGGGCCGTCACTTCCGGAACCCCGCCGCGGCACCGCTGGTGTCAACACTCAACAGTAGCCGCACGTGGTCGCACTCAGTCTGCGTCGCAGTCGCCGCTTCTGCTACACACAGTGGCACGCTGAAGATTTCTTTAAACATCGCCTTGCAGACAGCACTGTCGTCCTCGTCTGAGCTGCTGCTGGAATCGCTGTTGTCATGTGCTAGATGTGACAGCAACACAGACGGCATTCCAAGCGTAGTTAACCGGCGCCTCTTGGACATTTTTTTTGTTTCACACAGCGCGGCCCACGCAAAACACAACTCAGCAAGGACGCTACAAATGCGTGACTACACCAAAAGCCGACACTTGCTTCTGCCTACGAGTAGGGAATGCCGCGGTTAACTCGCACCGCTTCCGCGACGTAGCGGAAGTGGCTCTGTCACGTGAACACATCTCGGAGCCGCTCCGACTTTTTTCTCGGAGCGCGTCAGAGCGCTCTGAGCTGGAGGCGAGCGCTCAGAAACAACCAGCCGAATGTAGTCAGAGCGCCCGGTTTCGACCAGCCGAATGTGCGGCCGCCTCTCAGAGCGCTCTAGAGCGATCTAAAGCGACCAGTCGAAGACACCATATGTGAGCATGAGGTCAAAAGACGAAATGACGGCATAGTTTCGGTTTTTCGATACCAAGATGGCTCCCATTAAAATTGGTTGTGGAGTTGTCCCTTTCATGGCCTACTCCAACCACTCCAACCACTGTGCTATCAGTTAAGTTGCTTCGCTGGCGTTTTCTTGGGTCTACATTCTCCTTTTGCATGTACTAGGGATATTTGTCAAACACGGTCGGGACTGTAGTCGGAAGCAGAAGCCTGACCTTAGTGTTCTTTTTGTAGTCATTCTCTGTAAAATGCAAGGGACATGCCAGAGACCTGTCGTTTGGCTCCCACTTGCTTCCTTTCCCTGACAGTCCTTGGCGAGAGATATTTTTTAGCCACGCTTCTCGACGCTGTAGTTCACAGGGGAACTCGCGATACTTCACGGTGGGGTCCTTTCTTGCGTTTGAGGCGAAGAGTGGCACACAGCAGTTGCGCGACACCGCGCCCCGTACACAGCAGTGACTGCCACACACACACGTGCACAAACAGCCCAAAACGTGCGCGGCAGACACGTGTAAACGCTCTTACTCACGCGCACAGAAAAAATTGCAAATCCAGCATCGCAGAAGCGAGGAAAATGCGTGGTTATTCACGCGCACACGAAAAAAGTCCCAAGGAATCACTGCAAACAGAAGCAGCATGAGGCAAACGCGCTCGGACACGACGAATCAAGGCGCGCTTCAGGAGTCCACTCCCGGGAAGCCGGGCGACTTGTCCCTGAACAGTGATACCCGCTGCGGTGGCTCGGTGGTTAGGGCGCTCGGCTGCTGATCCGGAGTTCCCGGGTTCGAACCCGACCGCGGCGGCTGCATTTTTACGGAGGCAAAACGCTAAGGCGCCCGTGTGCTGTGCGATGTCAGTGCACGCTAAAGATCCCCAGGTGGTCGAAATTATCCCGGAGACCTCCACTACGGCACCTCTTTCTTCCTTTCTTCTTTCACTCCCTCCTTTATCCCTTCCCTTACGGCGCGGTTCAGGTGTCCAACGATATATGAGACAGATACTGCGCCATTTGCTTTCCCCAAAACCAATTATTTATTTATTATTTAACAGTGGCGCCCTCACCTAAAACAGCGGTCGCGACTGTAAACTCCGTCGAGACGCGCTGCCCATTGTCGGCAGCGCGCCGTGACTGGCCGCACCTCGCTTCGCGCTTTGCATCAAGCGGCCGTGGTACTACATTCCGCTTCTCGAGACGAACTGCGAGTTCTTCGCTTTCTTCGTCTAGTAAATCAAACAGCTAACGCTCGTTACTTCAACGTCTTCCGGACGAGGGCGGCCTTTTTTTTTATTTGTCAGATGTGTAGTTCGCTTAGTGGAGGGAGCAACCCAAGTAGAGCAGACTCGGAAGTCGGTGTATGGGCAATTGCCCAACATAAAGGAAAGAGAAAACTTTCCAGAGGGCGAGTATGACAACCAGAGGTGGGCAACCTCATGAGGTCGACCTCAACCTCAAAATGACCTCAACCTCACGTCGTGAGGTGATGTTGAGTTGAGGTCGGCGACGGCTCGAAATTTTGTGAGTGAGGTCAGCAAACCAGACCTCAACCTCACGCGTGAGTTTGAGGTTGAGTGAAGTCGTCATTCAGTGAGGTCGAGACTTTTTGCAGTTGCCACGTCTTACTCCGGCGGAGTTGCAGCGCATCACCGCAGTGTTCATGCAATGACGCTTGGTGTTCGGTTTCCCCTGTCTAGACAACCGGATGCCGCAGTCCGCTCTTAGCTTTCGGTGCTGCGCCGTAATGTCCGTGCAGCCCGAGCCGACAGGAGGACGCACCCCTCTGGTCTTCCCGGAAGGAGCGCTGTTGTCACAGCACGCCCACTCTCCCTCCCCCTTGCCCCGCTGGCGTAGCACCCGTAGCTGCCTGCCGGCCGGCTCAAACTCCCGGGAGCGCGCAAAGCACGTAACTCACGTTTACCCTCGGTAGCTTTGTTTGATGCCGCAAACAAATGAGTTCATTCCGACAAGCACGCAATAAATTCATCGCAGCGCGGGTGGCTCCAAGCAGGACTGCTTCGTGTTCATGCTCGTTGCAGGCGCTGACGTCATGGCTCTTGCCTTGCAGTCGAATAAAGTGGATCTTGCTGTACATTGCAATCTGACTTAACAGAAAGTGGTGTAGTCGGCGCAGGCGAGAGAATGTGATTCAGGTGGTTCCTAACAAGGGCACCTGCTGATTTGATTAAAAAAGCACGAAGCCAGAAAAACCTGTATTACGCCGTCGAAGCTTTTGATCCGTGACTTCCCCTTTCGAATCTCACACTAATTCTGTATATTACCGTTCCGTAATGCAAGCAGACGCAAATATATAGTTTCACTTTTTTATCCTACGAAATAACCTCTCTTTTGGTCTCCGGTTCCTTGTTCCTTCTCGGAAATTCACATAATATGCCGAAATACCGCAGCACGGGGAGAACGTACCAGCATAGCGGTGTTACAGTGGTAAAATATGCAAAACTACAATGAATCTATGGTGATGTGGTAGCTGATTCCTTTTACTTTTTTAATGAAGATGTGTGAATAGAACTGATTACATGCTCGCGCTGTTCTGCTGAGTCGCTGTTTCAAACCTTCTAATGTGACGTTTAATGGGCCACTCGGTTGTTCGTTTCTGTTTTAGTGCGCGACTTTTGTTTGTATGTTTCTAACCATTCTCTCTTTTTTCTCGTATGGGATCAGTTAGGTTGGCGGCCTGCCTTGCAGACGACCAGGCACTACACGTTATCTTTAACTATTTTGCAGAGACCCATCGTTCACCTTAAACGGCTTCGCAGAATGCTCGCGAGGTGCTCGTCGGTAAAAACGTCGAGGATGCTGGCGTACCATTGATTAGTTCAGTTCTGAAGGAAAACAAGTGATTGGCTTAAAGCACCCTGTCTCAGACTGGTTGACGAAATAGTACCCAGAATTCTGTTAAGGCGTATGAGTACTTAGGCGGGGTTTTTTTTTCCCCCGAAGGAGGGGGGGGGGGGGGGGGTCGGAAAAAGATTTCGCTGCTGGGATATTTTAGCGGAGAGCCATGGTGCTCTTCACAAAGAGCGGTTGACGCTGCCCACTCTAGGCCAGTTGCTTTGACCCATGTGATTTTAATAGTTGGCACAGTGTTCGAAGTCGTAATCTAGCCCTTTCTTTCAAAATGCCGCGGGTTCACCGAGTCATCGGAGAATTCCCAGGATTTCGAAACCATTACCATCGCCACCTGGAGGGAAGTGGCGGAAACGGGGAGGGTCTTGACCTCCCAGGAACATAACAATAATAACAATAAACTTGTTTATTTTGGTTCATGAAATACAAAAACGGAGGACATACAGGCTAAAGGTGTTGCAAACACCTGACAAAGGCCTGTAGTCCTTGACAATGACAATCAGCGGCAAACAGCAACAGTTTAAGAAATTTTGCGCAGAAGCCATCCACAATCAAAACAAAGCCTAGGAGGTAACTTAAAAGTAGAACACACTTGCATGAAAGAAAGAAGTATAAGAAATAAGATTGAAAATGTACTAGAAAACACAAGGGTGGATTTTGTGAAGTTCACCTAGGAAGCCAGCATTGCATGAACTTTGTCTTTAGAAGTGTTTCGTGTGCGGTTTTCAAGTGCTAAATATAGAATTCCGTGGTAAGTGTTTAATAAATTTGGTATCTGATAGTACAGCTTCTGAAAACCATAATTTGTACGGGGCTTATAGGCATGGTAATTGTGTCGCCGGAAATTATAAGCTTAGTTTGATATCAGATATTGTTGCTCGAAATCGTGTTTATTTACTGTAACGAGACTCTTAATATACATTGCTAGTTTCTTCTTGTAAATTTGCTGTACGGTTAACAATTTATACCCTGAAAAAAGGTCATATGTGCATCAACATCATCATCCTTAATTATTAGCTGCAAATGTTCCACTTTTCCCGCACAATAATTGTCTTCGGTTGCTGGATAATGTACAATATTTAATCAATATTCTGGCAGTTTTCAATTTGGTAGTGGTATATCAGACTTCCCCGGGCTCATAAGGATCCACTGTTAGCATCATCATCATCGCCATCATCTCGAGAGCCAAAGGCATGTGTCGTTGCATGATCTTTGCAGTATGTCATACATGAGAACTGGCGCGTTTACCTGCTGGACAATCCGAATGTTCTTAATGTGGGCCGGGTTGTGGGCACTCTTTGTAATGTGTCATGCGCGCATTTGTAGTAATGTGGGATCCATATAGATCTTGAAATGCGGGTGGAAGGGTGGTGGATGGGGCCTGTTATGACGAGAAATTACATCGTTTTCATGTGAGTAGGTGTGATGCCATATTACAGCGTCGTCACGTGACTAGGTTTGATGGCACATTACATCGCTCTCACGTGACCTGGTATGACGGCGCACTCACACGATGTATCACTAATTATACTAATTAGTCTAAGCATTGCCTAATTATATTAGTTAGTGTTAATTACGTGACGTCATCATCTTCGTCGCGTGACTCCTCGGCTCGCGACGTCGCATGGCGCCGTTTCTTGCGGACACTTTTTTGCGTATATGACCTTGAAAGTGAGCCATCTATTGCTTTCGCATTAATAAAAGAAGCCGCTCGCTTCTACAGACATAAATACAACGTGATTCTCTTGGTGTAGTACAGTCGAAGCTTGTTAAGTGTTTTCGAAGGCAACATACAGAGGACTGAAAAGAGCATTCTCGTTATGCCGGATAGAGCTAGAAAATCGAAATATACTGATATGCGTCTGCATAACCGTCGCATTGGAAAGTACATCGACGACCAGTTTCTATATATTCGGTACCTATTCTCAAGCCTGAAAAGAGTATCGTGAATACCTCCCCCCCCCCCTCTTCCCAATTTCTGGTAGATGGTGTAGAAGGGCTGTGTTTGTTTGCATAACCGTCGCATTGGAAAGTACATCGACGACCAATTTCTATATATTCGGTAACTATTCTCAAGCCTAAAAAGAGTATCGTGAATACCTTCCCCCTCCTCCCAATTTCTGGTAGATGGTGTAGAAGGGCTGTGTTTGTCAATTACCGGTTCGTGCGTGAATGAGCGAGAGGCTTCCAATACGAACAAGTATACACGAAGCAGGTTGCCAAAAATTGGCACATATAAAGTACTCACCGACGTACTGGTGGTAAGCGCGTATGGGACACCCCTGCCCGCAGGCCATATACTCTCTGAGGGCTCATCCCAGATTATAAGCTTCTCCTATTGCGTGCACATCAATCGTGTCGGTAGGCACCTTATTAAATAATACCATCATAATTTTGGCTTTCCTGTCTCACAGGATTCTCAGAATTGTTTTTAACTGAAAACTTCTTAATCACTTTTTGTTTTGTTTTTTGTTTGTTTTCTGAGTTCGAGCAGCCGACCTCAACCTCACAATTTGAGGTTGAGGTGAGGTTGAGTGCGGTCAGCAGTGGCCTCAGGAAAAGTAAGGTGAGGGCGTGTAAGGAGACCTCAACCTTAACTGATGAGGTTGAGGTTGAGTGAGGTCGGCAAATTCTGTTTGAGGTTGAGGTGAGGTCCAGATTTTTGAGGTCAATGCCCACCTCTGATGTCAGCAGTGTGGGCCGTGGATCAGACTGCATTGCGATGCAGTCATAGAGCGGCTGCTTGAGCCCCAAGAAGTGCAAAATCGTGCGAGCCGGATTCGCGATATATGTACGGAATGCGTTAAGTTTCTTTTGAAGACTCCTTAAGCCTTCACCTTGTTTTCGTTATTACTAGTTAGCTTCTTTCTTCGCAAGCGAGATACACAAACGAACGACATATTTTCAACACATACGCAAGCGTTTCCATTATGTGGGCACGGATGGGGGCACCTCAGTGACGCTTTGCTTCTTGTTCTCATCGTCAACTATGCGCATTATTACTAGAGCAATGGTCAAATTTCAAGCCCGTTGAGAGAAAACTCTTACTGTATTAGTAATGCGGGATACGGCTGGGTTGATTGAAAGTTCTTTATTTTGAGAGGAAGGCACAAGGCCAGTGTGGGGGGAAATGGGGAAAGAACGTTATATTCACGCTCGAGGTCCGAGTCGATGTATTGTCCATTTTGCTATGGCTGGACCCGATCAGAAGGGATTTAGCCGGCACCCTTACATCGCCCTGATCAGGCCGCTTTGGCTCCCATATGCAGCAAATAGGAGCTGTGTGTCGGTATCCGTGAGCAGCGCGGTACGGTAATGTATGTGCTGAAGTGACTGTATGGCCATCCTCCCGGTTCCAAATGCAGTGCATTGCCAGAGTAAATGGGTAAGGTCGGCGCGGCAGTGGAGCCAGCAGGCGTGACGACGGTCGAGGGGCCCCCGGGGCTCCCATCGCCACACAGTTTCGTTTTCTGATGTCCTCTACCATTCCGCAGCGATAGCGGCTATCGGCCGCTCAACAACGAGTCAAGCTGTGCGCCGTTTCAAAAGCTAATTAGCGCATCAGGAGTATTTTCCTTTTCATGTTAAAAGCTGCCTCGATGTTCCGGCCCGATAATTGGTTCCGGTGAAATGTGCGTTCTCCATCGCTTCCGTACACGTGGTTCTTCCTGTGATGTCGAAACTATACGCTCATCGCGAGCTGCTCGCTGTTAGCGTGGTGAAGCCTCATCACATGGACTCCGCCACTTGTGAGGAGGCTCAGCCGTTACCGCGCCGCACAACGAAATAGGCCGCCGAAGGCCTTATTATTATTAAAAAAACACAGAATCATTTGGAGAATGTTGGTTAGGTAAACTGATACCTATGTTTGCAAAAAGGAAACGCTGCAAAATATATTTGTGAGTAATACTCATAAAGCAAATTATAATCACTGTTGGATGATGTTATGCGCACTTGGATAATTCAAACAAAGATTTCTAGCCATCTCAAATTTACTTACTGAGTCTACCGCGTTCGCCAAACATCAATATGCGCACACCATGGGAGCTATGGTTTTGCGAACTCCCTCGTAACGCTGGTTGCGACTAAACGCTCAACACTGTTGCGTCAGATGTCTGATCGTCCCGTAATTTTTTTTCCATTAACTTATTCTCTTCTGTTCCAGTTCAAAATGCTTTCACCAAGTCGTACATATCCCAGACAGCCGATGAAGCGTTTTATGTTACTCACGAATGTCGCGTACGTTTTGTGAAAAAAAAAATATGGTAAGAATGGTAATTTTTGGAACAGAATAAAGCACTAAAATATAAAAGAATCTTTCCTGCTCGTAGTTTGTTTGTGGCTGATACTCAAGTGCAATACTCCTATATTGTTCAGGAAAACTTTCGAGCGTAGAAAATGGACTCATTTTTTAAAGCTTTTTGATGAGAAATAATTTTATTGTCCTCTGGAAAATTCAAAGGTGTGCCACATGACCGCAATTTTTTCCACAAAAATATTAAGGGAAATTACTTTCGCCACTGCTGAGAAGGTGAGAGGATGGCAGGGCATGTTGTCTGCCGGTTGAGCATCAGGCTTCCGCAATATGTCGGGCTTGTCGATGGCACTGTGTGCATCAGTGCAGTTTCTGAAGACAGCGGTATCAGCAAAGCAGCGTGCACCTACCGCGTACAACGCCTCAGACATCACAGGGGTAAGGGATTGGGCGACGAAAGCTGTAACGCTATCGGCTTCATTATTCCCGTTGGACGCTGGCTGGAAATGACTGAAAAGGAAGCAAGGAGCACAGGATGCGTGCAGCAAAGGCGAGACTTTTACTCGGCGTTTCACATTGTTTTTCGTCGATGTCTTCCATGACACACTATACATCACTTTTATGCTTTTCTACATGGCGCGAAATTGAGAAAGGAATGCTGAGCGTGCTCCTGCCATAGACGATTTCTTGATTTTTGTCGTCAACAGAGTGAACGGAAGCCAAGGAAGACAAACAGTACCGAGTCACTTCTTTAACTGTGACCAGCTGCAGGGCTCACTGCCATAGTTTTCACATATAGCCATGCCATGAGCAATCAGTGTGAACATTTTTTTATGCTTTATTTGATTTTTTAAATGTTTGATGGCGTACTGCGAGGAATCTGTTTAAGTCTATCATTTTTGTGCTCTTCTTTTAACATGACCGCATTTTACTTTCAGTTTATCACTAGTTTATCTAACGACAGGTAGGCCTCATGTTCGCAGTATGGTTTTTCTCTGGTCGTGTAGTTTTTCACGAGACAGGAAGCTTCGAGAGAATTTTGTCCTGCCATGTGCAAAATTTCTGGATGTTTGCTTAAACACGTGCTTTTTCGATACTGAAGAGTTGCTAATACTTGACTTGCTGCATTGTTACGTGTTCTCTTTGCGTAGTGTGCATGTTGGTCGGTGCTTCAGTTCAGTGAAAGACAGCATGTCACCAAAATGTTTTTCTCCTGCCACCAGAGCCCTCCCATACAAAAATGTCCTAGGCCGGCTATAGAATTTCGGCCCAAATAGCAGTAAACCTTTCCTATTTCTATCTATAGCTGTAGATACAGGCTGATATATTTTTCTGTAGAGAGCTTAAGACAGTTGTGTGGTTCCAAAGCTATAGCTTTAGTGGCATAGATTTTTCAATAGCTGGCAATAAGCACCTCTATGGGTGCTTATGGACGTTCATAAAAGGCCATAGACGGACATAGCTTTTTCCACAGACGCCCATAGGACGTTTTTGTATGGGCTGAAAAGCCGGCCACAGCTCGCACTTTCCGCTCTGATTCTGCGCCACGTCACTACGAATACCCTGGCGCCGTTCCTGTTCTCGCTGCTCGCTTCCGCAAGTACGCTATCACTTAACCTCCGCTGAAATGTCATCTAAGGCTGTCCTCGTTCGCACCGCCGCATCGAAATTAACTCTTCTCTGAAATTCCTTTGACGACCGGCTTCAGGGTCTTTCACGCTGCGCAACCTCGCTCGGTCTGTCCATAGCTGCTGCGGGACCTACAGCCGCATGTGCATCATAATGCGCAAGAGACCACGACATATTTCGCCCCCTCGATCTCACCGACGATCTCGATCTCGATCGCCCGACGCGTGCGCCCGCAGAATGCAGCGCAGCGACTCAGCGCTCAGCTCCCGGAGCGTCGTTCATTTTCGTACTTGGCGCCAATTGTAGCAGACGACAGCGTTTGTTTGTATCAGTTTTTTAAGACGAAAGCCTTTCTTGGCTCGTGAGTGGCGTGGATGGAAGTTGTAGAAGGAAGTTGTTCGCACGAACTGTCAATGGTAAGTTGAAAGTTGAACGAATGAAAGAGAGGCGCGGCGAGCAAAGCCGCGTCCGCCGAAGCGACGACGCTGGCTTGAGCAACAGATTTCGCAGGTGCAGATGAAATCCTAGCGATGCTGTCACTGGTTGACCTCAATGCGCTGGCAGTATTCCCGAATACATTCACCAAAATCTTCAGAAACCGTTACTCGTACTGAGTGGTGCCTTCGCATTTCTCTTTGCATATAGCTTACATGTTTTAGTCAAGTTGGAGGCTAGCTTGAGACAGTAGTTCGGACCAATGGCATATGCACCTTCAGTTGCGTGCTTTAAGGCGCGGTTGAGATGTCCACCCATCGAGATATCGAGATCTGAGAGCTACAGCGTCCTTTGCTTTCCTCAGAACACATGCTTTCGTATTCCTCCACGTAAGCAGGCTTATGTGCCCTCAGAATTTTTCCCTTTTCTTCCAGATTTCGTAATTCGATTCTGTGTTTACGTAACCTGGCGCCGCCTTGATGTACACGTCACGCGTACTTCACAATTTCTTCAAAATTGCGAATTGTCGAGGATAGGGCCACGGGATTGAAAATGAACACGAGTTTCGCTGAACAAAAGGTAGCGCCGCTCAGTAGCAGCTCCTCAAAGATACCTGAGTTCAAAAATGTTTATTTTTCGACGCTTTCACGTTCCACCAAGGTTGATAAAACAAATTTTTAAGGCGAAAGCCTCATTTGGTCCATTATCAACTAAACCCGCCGTCATTGTCGGCGTCCAGTAAAAGCGGTCCAGAAAACCCCCAATAATCTTATTAGCAAAAAAATAAATTTTCTTCCGAAGGCGGAGGGAACTGCCCCAAGGACGTACAGATTGCGAGGCGAGCACGCAACCCATAGGCCCCAAAACTACCTCGCTTTTGGGCGAATAAAAGTGCACCTAGAGTACCCTTGCCTTACGACTGCATGCTAGTGAAATTTGTGTCACAGAAAGGGAGGAAAAAATATAAATTAAAAAATTATTGATTTCGCCTTCAAAGCAGGTAAGTAGTCTTAAGCGCCCTCCGTAATAATTTTTTTGGAGTACTTCTTGGTAGATTTCCGCAATGATACTTCGAGGCAGCATGATACGAGCCATCCGAGCAACGTCGAAGGAACAAGCCGATCATGCGCTTGTGGCTATTCTAAACACTGGAGGCACGCCCTGCCGCTCTTTAGCGCCGTCTGCTGCTGTATATAAGCAGTGTGGTAGCTTGTGTGGTTGTAAATGGGGATAAATACGCTTTCCACACTTATTCCCTCCTGACAGTCCAACCGCCTACCCAACCCAGTGATCACGAGCGCTACGGAGCGCACGCCGATCGCGGCGGGTCGTGCTCTTGGCAAAAAAGGAATGCAGCGCGTGCTAACTCAAATTGCATTTATTGCTACTGAATCAATAACGCCGGCTATCAACAGCAGTGGATAAGTTCCTCGGGAGAAATAGGTTAAGGACTCAAGGACGTCCGACTCCTCAACGGTTGATTGGTCGCCCGCACCAGGGCAGGGGATACGCTCTGAGGCCGGACGCGACGAGCTCGGATGATCGTTCCCGCGAGGCTCCCTCCTGCGGCGAAGAGCGGAACTGCGCCGGACGTCTGGGAGTTCCCTGGCCCGAAGACCGAGAATCAACATTCTTCAACGTTGTCGACGCTAACGCCAATGAAACCCAATGAACGCCGGCGGCCAATTTCTCCAGTGCCACGCTTCTGCCTAAACGTTAGCGCAAACGCGGGCAGCGCACGTCTCTGTCACTACCGCCACGTAGCTGAAACCGCGATTGATGGGTGCACTGACCCAGGGAACCAGTTATGCGCGTTTATTTTCCTTTCGTTACTTTAGCGCACAGATGGAAGTTGATGAAGACGGTGACGTGCAATGCACAGCGCGTCTCAGAGTGTGTTGCAGTCTAACACGAGGCGTGATCCGCTGCGGCGATAACCTAGTGTTCTCGCGCAGTGGTCAGCGAAGCTGATCTGTTCGCGCCGCCGCGGCTTCGAAACCCGGTCGCGGCAATATTTATTTCATTTCTGCAGATATCTGAAAGGCTTCAGATAGACATCGGCTTTTTCATGATTGCTAGAGAAGAAAATGCTTAAGCACTAAAATGATTTTGAGGAAAGCGACGGCGTAGCAACTGCCTCACTTCTCGGTGGACACCACAAGAGAGCCGATGAGGTGTCGCGTTTCGATGGAGGCGGCCGGTATTGACATGGATATTGAACCCGCGTCTTCGGCATGTCCTCGAACTCAGTAGCCTAGCGCCCTCTTTGTGGTAGCCTTATGTCCGTCCGTCCGTCCGTCCGTCCGTGCGTGCATGCAAACAACTGTCCTGACTGCACCACTCTGTGACTGAGTTGCTCCGTGCCGTACGTTTGGAGCACACGCAGCAACTCGTGCGCCGCCAGGGCTGAGCCGCCACATCACGGCAGATTATAGAACCGGCAGCAGACAAATGTTTGCCTCTTCACTCACGACGCGGCAGCACCAGCTGTTCCCATCTTCGCAGCGAGAGCAGCACTCCTGTAGAGGTTGTTATTGTCTGGTGCGGCACTATGTCTGCACTTAGCGTTTTCATGCGTGCACTATAAGCGCTTTGTATCCCCATTCAACAGTATTGCCTTTTGCAAACAGTTCAAATTAGCTTAAAAACGTATCCTATTCAAGCTGCTCGTTAGGGTGCTCGAGTTCGCAGACGCGCTTTCGCCGGTGCTTGTGACCGCGATGCAGATCACGCAATTGACGGACGGCAGGCTTTGCTGCGACCTCCACCGCCCAGGAAACGTGCGCGCGGACGCAAAAGTGGAGGCGAGACGGGACTTAATTGTGTTTGCATTGTAACGCGTGCGCATGTACGCATTTATCCTAGAGGCGTTTTTTAGAGAAATGCGTTGAGATGTGCATTTCTCTTCGCCGTTTTTCGCCTCTCCAGGTGTCTTTATTTGCTACAGTGTTATCACACCGAGAACAATGTCCAGCCCAGTTATAACGAACGCTCGTTTATTACGAACGAGGCAGCGTCACCGTCAAAATGTGCATTACGGCAATGGCACTGCGACTTGGATACAACGAACAACCCTAGCCGCACCACTCGATTAGTGCGGCCAGGAAGGCGCCGTAATTGAGCTCGCTCGCTCGCAGTCGAAAATGTCGCGCCTCCCGGAAGCGCGGATATTACAGAGAGCCCCAGACCATTCCAACAACCCCAGAGAAAGAGCGTGGCGACCCGAGGAAGCAATAAAAGCGGTAGGGCGTATGCAGTGGCGATGAAATTTCACTTTTACAAGATGCTGTCGTCAAAAGCGTGTTCCTTGATTGTACACGAGCTTGGACGGCAGCGACCGGCGGCTGAAAGTCTTGAAAGCTGTGGTGCTGTAGAAGCTACGTTCTTGTACGCTACATCCACGAGACTACGCCAGGCAAGTATGGGAGCCCCCCCCCCCCCCCCCCCCCCCCCCCCCCCCCCCCCCCCCCCTCGAAGCCGAGCTCAGTATATGCCCTTCCCACACCCAGCCATATTTTAAAAGCCCGGGGGGGAACGACAGCTTAAGAAACAGGATGAGAGCCGAGTGGGTTAGGAAACAAGCGCGAGTTAATGATATTCTAGCCGAAATAAAGAAGATATGGGCATGGACAGGCCATGTAATGCAGTTTGACAATACCAGTTGTTGGGCGAGTTGGTGCTGACGATGATCCATAACAGCGCGACAGACGGGCGGGACAAAGAGGAGGAGACACTCCTCTTCTTTGTCCCGTCTGTCGCGCTGTTATGGATCACCATGTAATGCGAAGGAAAGGTGTCCCTTAAGGCAACGGAGTGAATTCCCAGTCAAGGCAAGCCTGTCAGGGGGCGTCATACTTTAAGGTGGGCGGTTGAGGTTAGGAAGTTTGCGGGGATAAGGCAGCCGCAGCTGGCACATGACAGGGTAATTTGGAGGGATACAGGAGAGGAATTTTTCCGGCAGTGGACGTTGTTCGGCTGATGGTGGTGATGATCGGCGGCGCGTCATCCAGCGTGTGCTGAAAGCAATTGACATACTAGATGCCGACTTCCCAGTTTGGACCTCTTCGCTCGCCGTCGTAGAAATGATTAAGGTGGCGTGGATGGGACTGTGTGCGGAGAGCTTCAAGAATTGCTGCCGAGGGACGACGGAGGAATCTGTCGAGCACCCACATGACCAGACGGATGTGGATTTTCGGCAACGCGTCGCTAATGCAAAGCTATACGGACCTCATATCACCTGGGGTGTCACCGTTATAGAGCGCATGGTGACGCTCTCATCGCAAAGCATATATGCACTGACGAAGCTATTGTACACGAAGTGCGACCGCTCCCAGGAGCCTGATGAAGACGACGGCGGGAGGCCGACCTGCCACCAGTTGCTGTAGATGCTTCAACCGCAATTAGTTACATCGCGTCCCTAAAGCATCTTGATGTTAGGAAGGGTGTCTGCGAGGAGCTCCTGACCGGTCTGGAGCTTAAAAGATGCCCCGATAAGCTCCGCATTCAAGAACAAACGCCCCTTTTGTCTCACTTTATATTTTTGGCTGTAATATGGAATGTGCACTTACTACGAACTTCGGATAAAACGAACGCAATCCGCGCGACACTTGGGTCTGTTGCAAGTTTGATTGACTGTATTCAGGAGTTTCACTGAAGTACAGTTGTTATAGTAATCACAATGCGAAAAAAAACGAGCTGCATTAATCTCTCGTTAGACTCGGAAAATGGGCACGTGCCTGTTTCATCACATTTTATTGAGGAAAGTAGCGTCGCGTTCATTCATCAGGGCACAAATGTGGGCCTGCTGGTATTGTTAAGGAACCACAACACTGGGAGGAAAGAGGAAACGCGGCACGGCACTCACTAACGACTAAATTGTAATTGAAGAACAATTCGTGTAAAAAAAAAAAATCTAAGATGCTCACGCACGCAACCCGAGCACCTGAAATGGCAGATTTGCAAAATCACTTGATAGGCGAGTTCCGATTCCGCGAAGCTATATTTCTTAGGAGCGTAACCTCTGGAGCTTATTGGTACATGATTGATAAAGCAACTGTAGCGCCTCAAACAACTTTTCTTTTTGCTGCCGGGTGAAAAAACGACCAGCGTCGGGTCGTTTCTTGTCTCTCCTTCTGTGCCGTGGTGCCCTTCGCGTTTTGTGTTTCTGGAGGACCAACGTGACCCTATCCTGCGCAGTTTTCTTTGAATACGTCTAGCCTAGGCTGTGCCAAACTTTGTTATTTCTTCGCAAGACCAACTTCGACGCTGAGTTCTGCCTTTTTTCCGAGAGGTGGTTCAGTGCGCGGCGAATACATAGCGGGGGGGGGGGGGGCACAGGAAAGTTTTAAAGTTTGCCAATTAGTCCAATGTCCTCTGTATTGTCGAATGTAAAAAAAAAAACTGGCTAAACTAGGCTACGGCTTAGTTAAAGCATTCGGCGACAGGCTTCACGTCCTCCCGTTTGTTGTTGTTATTGTCCTCAGAGGATGAATGGCGCGTATCCCTCCATTTTCTCCACCTTCTTTCTCCCTTCTTTTTTCCGACTTCTTTCTTTTCGATACTTCTTCGTTGTTTTGTTCTTCTTCTCCCTCTTGGCTTGGCTCTAGTCTTGTTCTGCCTTGCCTTACGCATTTCTACAACTACAACGGGTTCTAGGTTACACGACGACTGACTGTGGCCTGTCATTAGCGGCTCTCACCGTAAGATGCAGTGCACGGCGTTGCTTTCCGGGGTAGGCTGAAGGACATAGAACACAGTTCATTGGCAGGCAGTGGCACTTGAGTGAATGTTTCCATTTTGTGCTCGTACTTCGCTCACTCGTCTGCATAAGCTGAAGGTGCTAACAAAATGTGCTACACTTTGAACTCGGCCGCAGATGTCACAATAGACAGTTATATGGTGACTTCCAATCGCATAGTTGGAGCACTTCTGGAGCAACGTTTCCTGCTCTTTTCGGAGCAACTGTATTCCAAACGCAGATCTGAGGCACGGATCGAGTCTTCCAATCGTAGACAGGGAGCGGTTGCCGAGCCGAGATTGCTCCGTGGAGCAGTCGGGACTGCTCCGCCGAAATCGGCGGATCTGGCCGGAGGTTTGCCGTGACGTTCATATTCAGCGGCGCTAGCGGCGCCCTACATGCCCTGGCCTGCATGCTCTGGCAAGAGCAAGTGTACTCCAATCGCAATTTCAGGTCGCGCGCTCTGCGCCGGATTCAGGCGCTGTCACAGAGCGTGCAGACAGCTCCGGGCCTGCGGTTGGAATTCACCATTAGTTGACCGGAGCGGCATCCCGTTCCGCTCAGGCAGCCCAGCGGGAACACAACTGCGCATGCGCAGTCCACTTACCGGAGCGCACCTCCCGTTCCGCTCGCAGACGACCCTAGCGGAGCGACCCTTGCGAGACGGCCCCCTCGGCAGCGGAGCAAGACGGCTGCCCCCAGCGAGTCAAGCATGCAGAGTTCGCCGCCGAATTTTTCTGTAAGCGGTGCTAATTCGTCGCAGCAGAGGCTGCCGAAACGCTTCCGTATCGACGAAGATTTGCTGCTTCTTCAAGAAGTAGTGGCTCAAATTCCATTCCAGAGCCCGGAAAACTGGACAGCGGTGTTAAAAAATGTCGTGTTTTGCTGTGGGACGCGAACTGACGCTTCGTGCGATCAAAGACCGCACGGAGCTGTTGGTGGGTTACTTCCACCAAGAAGACCGAGCCAACCTTCGGAAGTAAGTGGCATGTTATGTATGTATACTGAGCATATGTATTCCCACGCCGACACTGTCGCAACAGCTGCCGCATTTTTTTTTTCTCGCGCGCACTGCGCATTTCTTTCATCTCAGAACCGGAACGGAGCAGCAGTACACGGAGAGGGATCAGCTGCTCCAGGAAATCTCGGGTATGGCCCGGGATGTGGGCTACAATGCTCATAAAGGTGCCGAGAAAGGCCAGTTCCACGCTGGCAGCGAAAAGGAAGCTGCCCACTGGTGAGAATAGCCAAGCGCAACAAAACCGGCTCGCAGGATGCAAAAATGTTTTTTATCGATGATGAGCCAAAGAAAACAGCCTGTTTACGGATGGTAAGCATCTCCGTGTTTTTCCTGCTCGTTGTTTATTGTTGGCCT
Source organism: Amblyomma americanum (assembly GCF_052857255.1). Classification (NCBI taxonomy): domain Eukaryota; kingdom Metazoa; phylum Arthropoda; class Arachnida; order Ixodida; family Ixodidae; genus Amblyomma; species Amblyomma americanum. The sequence continues at coordinate 89,929,873 of NC_135497.1, forward strand.
CGTCCTGAAAATGGCATTTATGTCCACAGCGAGGGACTGACCTACGTGTAATTAAATCAAGGAGTGGAGATATATTTATTTATTTATTTATTTTATTTAGTACATACTGCAGACCCTTTCAGGGTCCAAGCAGGACAGGCATATATTCTTAAAACTCAAAAGATACAGAACACAATGAAAAGAAATATACATAAAAATGAGGAGACAAATTTTGCAAAATATTACGATGTCATAACATGGTTCCAATCGGATATTGTCCGCGGAAAAAACGAATATTTAAAACAGTCAGTTTTCGCAAAATACGGTGTCAATGAGTGAATGTGATGATGTCGGGTATAACGTGTGGTTAAGGGGGGATATGTACTGTGAAGGATCCAAAGCAAACTTATGGTTAAGTAAAGAATAAAGAAACTCAAGGCGATATTTTCCTCTTCGCGTTTCAAGTGTTTCAATATTGTTAGCCGCCACCTGAGGTCAGTGGGGGAGTCGGTGATTTTAAATTTGGAATAGATAAACCTAACAGCTTTTCTTTGAACCCTTTCTAATTTATATATGTTAAGTTTAGTGAATGGGGTCCCAAACAACCGAAGCATACTCAAGCTTTGGCCTGATGTAAGCGTTATACGTTAGCAGTTTTACGTGAGAAGGGTGAATTTCTTAGTTTATTCCTCAGAAACAAAGCTTTTTAAATGCAGAGGAGGCATATGTTATCTATATGTGAGTTCCAGGAAAGACTGCTTGTGATTGTTACACCTAGATATTTGTAGCTATTAACCTGCTTTAGTGTTGATGATCCGAGTGTATACACGTGGTTAATTGGGTTCTTTTTATGTGGTTATTGCCATCGAAACTGTTTTTTTCAGTGTTAAGGAACCATGGAAAACTCACTCGCACCAATCAAGAACATTTCGAAGACACTGGTCAAGTTCGTTTGATCGTTAGTACACGTAATTTGACGGAAAACAACACAATCATCAGCAAACAAGCGAATATGAGTTCCTGGAGTAACCACATTAACAATATCATTGATGTAAATCTGAAAAAGCAAAGGCCCCAAGACGCTTCCTTGGGGCACCCCCACAGGTGACTGGGAGACAACTGGAGCTGCACCCATCGACTGAAACAAATTGCACTCTATTCGTGAGGTAATCTTGAATCCAGGATATTAAAATGTCTGAAGATTAATGTTTGAATGAGTTTTCCGTGGTGAACTTTATCAAATGCTTTGCTAAAATCCATAAATATGGTGTCTATTTGACCATTCATATCCAGTGTGTTAGCAAAAAGTGTGTACTATTGTAACTAATTGTGTTATTGCAGAATAGCCCTTTCTAAACCCATGCTGAAAGTCGCTTAATATGGAGTGTTCTTCAAGAAATTTTTTAATATGTTTAGCAATAATATGTTCGAGCATTTTACAGCATGCGGTAGTTAAATAGGACGGTAATTTTGTAGTAATGTGCAGTCTCCTTTTTTAAAGATGGGAATAGCTCGAGCAGTCTTCCATTCAACCGGAAGTTTTGATGACAGCAGAGATTTTTTAAACAACACAAAAAGAAACTTCGCAATTATTTCGGCATAGCGTCGCAAAAATACATTTGGTAAATTATCGGGACCAGAAGAAGTTTTAGGTTTCAGTTCTAAAAGCAAAGCAAATACACCAGGGAGGCTAACAAAGTCAACCTCCGATACAGGAAAATATGACGCGCTTTGTACAGTTTGAACACCTGCTTCAGAGAATACGCTGTGAAAAAAAAGAATTAAAATGGCGTGCAATGTCAATCGAATCAGTCAATGTCTCTCCCTCCGCTGTTATTTTTGAGATATGTTTCTTGCTGTCACTCAGGAAGTTCCAAAATTTACTTGGGTCATTTTTAACAAAACTGGGTAACGTTGTGTTAAAGTACAAGTCTTTTGACTCACGAACCGCACGTTCAAGATTATTTTTAAGCATTTCAATCTGACTTAACTGGTGTTTTTTTTTCTTAGATCTTTTTAGTTTTCGCTTCAGTTGAATAATCTTCCACGTCATCCAAGGTGTGCGTTTGTGAACTTTTTTGCGTTTATTTGGAACGAAGGCATTTAGACAATATTGACACATTTCGACGAATCGCTCCCACAGCTTGCAGACATCATCATTATCATCGAAGCTCGATAAACAAGTTTCCATATGTTCAATCACTGCGGCATCATCAGCCCTAGAATAATCTTGAAACATCGTACGTGACTGGCTTTTTTGTTGTGGTATGGGGACTTAACTAAATCTATCGATACGCTTACGAGGTGATGGTCTGAAATGCCTGTTTCGACGATACAGTATGCATAGAATATTGACGGTTAGCAAAAACTAGGTCTAGTATAGAGGAAGATGTACCTTGTACACGAGTAGGTTGATTTACAATTTGAGCTAAATCATGAGTAAGCATGACATCAAACAGAACGTCTGCACTGCTCCCAGATTTAGCACCGCCTTGTAAGCGGTCCCAGCACACATCTGGCAGATTGAAGTCACCTATTAACAGTATTTTCTTTTTTGGAAATGAGACAGGTGATGTTGTAGCTTAATAAGATAGTCAGGTGTGGCATCTGGTAGCCTGTAGCAAGCATACAGGATGAAAGAATGACCCCAGCAAGAAATTTTTATGCAAAGGCATTCAAGGTCTGGAACATCGTATACAAGGTCGCATTCTACAGAGTCTTTTAAGAGAATGGCTACGCCGCCACCCCTTGAGGTCCTGTCCTTGCGAACGACTTTATAATGAGGAGGAAATACCAGGTCATCTGCTAAGTCGTCATGTAACCAAGTTTCCGTCAGGACTGATATGTGTGGGTCGAACTCCAGCAGTTTAAGTTCAAGCGAGTCTTTCTTGTTTGCAACGCTGCGTGCGTTAATGTTAACTATTCTCAAGCTTTTTATACTAGATTGGCCCGTGTTACTATGGCAAGACAAGCTATCTGTCTTAGTGAAGAAAGAAGCTGAGGTATATGAACCACTCACTTTATCGGTGAGCGGTTTCGCAACTGCGTACAACTTCGCGTCACGGGCCGACTTGCGCCGATACCATCGTTTTTTTGAACCTTCACTTTATCATTTTTCTCGTAGTCCCAAACGACTACTTAGTTATGCAGACATGATTTCAAGCTGGGGTAGACTTTAAGACGTTGGCGTGAAAGCATATGGCAGCTTTTTTTTATGGCGAGTTCGGTGGTTAGAGGTGGTATTCATAAAATTTTTGGTATTACTTAGTACAGATTGATTTAATAAATCCCAGGAAAAGTGTAGCATGCTACTGTGTCAATGCAAACGAAAAGTGGTTTTTAAATTGTGTTCTTAAATTGTATTCTACCTGTTTACCTTCCTATCGCAAGCATAACACAGGCACATTTCTGCATGAAAGCTGTGCATTTACAGTAGTCATGCCCTTGTAATGACCTGGTCAGTGTTTGTCAGTATAAACAAACAAACATGCAAAGCTTCTGCAATTTTGTAAGCTTCTACGTACTATTAATCTTATGGGAAGTCGCTAGCATTTATGCTTGTGGATCTCTATGGGAGCATGTATTAGAGCTTAAAATAATTTTTTAATACATACTGTCCTAATTAACGGGCATTGTATAGCCTTCACGTGCCAAACAGTGAAGTGCAAAAACTCCCCACAATGTTATATGCTTATCACATTGAAAGCATCTGCAACAAAAAGAGTCATGTTGTGTCAGTGACATCACCTGCAATTAGAAGCGTCCGCCAAAATTGCACTTGCACTCCATGAATATGTAGCCAAATCTTCATCACTTTAGTGAAAACATGGCACTTGCCCTCGAGGGAGGAAACCAATTTGAAACTTTTGTTTTTCCCAAAGCTATGAGATATTTGGAGATAATTCTGACATATTTGAACTTGAAAGAATATTAATGAAGCTAAGATTGCAGATTAAAAAAACTTAAAACTGAAATTAAAGTATTTGAGAATCATGAGTTGCTGAAATCATACAAATATTCACAATATCTAGCACAGGAATATTAATGTTGCTCTGACAAATACACTTGTCTTTGATTCATTTCCGAAGGTCAACAAGAGTCATCGGCATCCGAGCAGCTGCTGCTGGCAATATACAGCGGGGAGGAAGCAGTATCCCCCTCTGTTACTGCTGCTGTCCCACAACAAGATCCAACAGGCACCATCGAAGGTGCTGGCAATGTGCTAACCCAGCAAGAAAAACGGCCCAGGTAGCGACCAGCGAAACGACGCTTGGGGCAAAATACTCCAAGAAGTAAAACAAGAAAGACATCAGAGAACCTATCAACAAAAATGTGTTTATTGAACTGTCAAATTTCCATCTTCAGTACCTGCTCATAACCAATGCATCGTAAAGTTGAACGTAGGTGAGGACAACACAACTGGACAGGACATGCACTATACTCTGGGCCTTTTTTTTGGTAATGCAGCAGTGGTTGAGCATCCGCCTCGCATGTGGAAGGAGTGGGGTTCGATCCCCAGTGCCGCCGGGTACCCACCAGTGATACATTGGGTACAAGCTTTCCTGTGGTCTGGTGCTCTGCTTATTTAGGGTGAAATGCTTGGCAAATGGGTCTCTCTGGCCCCACCTTGAGAAGTTGAAAATACCTCGTACCATGGCCCTCTTTGGCCATAGATGCCCTTGCGCCATAAAAAATCCATAATCATCATCAGTCCACTTCGAAGTGCAAATGTTGTGGGGATGATGGCAACTAAAGTGCACATGTTCTGGCGACTTCAACACATGTTTACTACAATTCTCACTGTGCACTTGCCACAAATTCAAGGTCAAAACTTTTGGATCTGCGGTGCAATAGGCATACTGGTATTTAAGGTCAAAAACACTCAATGAACATGCTACAGTGATGTCAGATAGTAGGTTCCCACTGGTTTTGGCAAGAGCAAGACCTAATTACAAGGTGAAACACACTTTATGAAATGTAGAACTCAAGTGTTGAATGGTATGAGTGAGCTAAATGAAGGGCGTCACACAATAGAAAGCCAGCACAGTTACACCAGCTGACAGCAGTCACTGGAGACACCAAACTGTCTCTCCCGCACAGAATGCCACAGCTGCAGTGAACCACCACAGTTGAGTTTCCCTTTAAGAGACTGCGCCAGTTACAATCCCCTTCAGGTGGCGATGAGAGGAAACACCTTGTTGATGATGAAATCGGGGTTTCTTGATGACCCGGTGGTTCCAACTCGCAAACATTCACATTACTCGAGGAAAGGAGAAGGTTAACTATTTATTTACAATATAAATAAAACAAGAAGAAACGAGCAAGAAGAAAACTATTTACAACATGACTGAACCTTTGATTAGATGAATTCAGCCCTGGTTCAACCAGAGCGCTTACTTTTAAACCCTGTCTCCGGCCCTTAGTGGGGACAGCAACCAATAAGGTAACAAGTGACCCTTCTCACCAATCAGTGGTTAGGGAAAGGAAAATAAGATTTTCGTCAACTAACCACAGATTGGGGAAAGAATATTGACTAAACAATGGTCGGGGAAAGGAAAGGCAAAGCTCTGCAATTCCCTCCACTAAAAGAACATTTCAGAAAGGAGATGTTGCAAACACACAAACAGCACATACACGGCTACCATTTCCCACGGCAAAGGCAGGGACGGGACGGATGGGTTCCTTTGCTGCGACGCGCTGATCACGATACAGCCGCTGCCAAGTCCTCATCGAGCGTCCTTCTGAGTCTATGTGACTCCACAGGTGCGGCATTCCTCGTGAACACAAGACCGACTGGCGGGCACGGAAAGTTAATCGAACTTCACAACCACCCAGCCACATTCCTTTGCAATGGTGTACTATTGCAGTAATCATATTCAATCCTGCGTCTTCACACACTTTGACACAATCATGGTGTTGATGCTGACATGTGACCATGAGGACTGCAGATGATCACCTTTAACCATTTCCCTTCTATATGACATACTGAACTACACTCGAAGGCAAGATTCACACACAATGGCACAATCATGTTGTTGACAACATAGGACTTGGCATGTACCCATAAGGAGGCAGCAGCAAAACACCGCTGAACCACTTTCCTTTTATATGGCACAAAATGACTCTATCACCATGTTCAAAAGCACGTCTTCACACACTGAAGGAATCATAGTATTGGCCATATTAGAGTTCGCACATCCTAGAAAGGGATTGGACAGTGTTAGGGAAGAACAAACTTTTTAGTCTGCAATCCTTGAAATTCCTCCTCAGGTCATACATCGAATGGTCATCTCTTTTCTTTTACTCTTAATCTTGGTCCAGCACAATGCTGTAGCAGACCTGGCATTAAACTACATTTAGTGCCCACCATAGATATTTTCTTTCCTCTGCTGGCCTTATACCGCATTTACATGGGCGACCTTAACCACAGTTAAGGTAACTATGGTTCCCCGTAACTATAGTTAGCCGCGCTCACACGGCAGACGAAACTGCAGTTACGCACCTAACCACATTTACCCAAACCGAGCTTGCTGACCTCTGTTTGCTTCCTTAACCGACAAGATGGCGGCGCCCGTGGCAGCAGCAACATCGAACGACTCGTCCTCCCAGAGTTGTGTCATCTGGCTTGATTCAACAACCGCGGCCCTGATACGCATCTGATACGGATCTGATACGATAACACGCGCAATGCTCAGATATATGCTGCGATTGTAGCGGAACTGTACGCCGGGCTGCCGCCGCGACAAGGCCCATACACCAAAACAAGTGAAGCTGAAAATGGAAAACCTCAACAAGAAATATGGTAAGTGCGACCTTTACCGAACGATGCTCGTGCCATCGGGTTCTTGGCGCTGTTTTCATAGTGCAGCTGAACTGCTTAAGTGAGCCCTCGCATGTGTGACAGTAGCATGTGTTGTCGCTGAAGCAGCGCGTCGATTCTCTTCGCCGTCGTCGCACAGTTCTGGAGTGTCGAAAACGATCTTGAGAATGCATTGTTGAGGTAGTAAGGACTTGAGAGTAATGTCCTCAGGCAGGAGCAGCATACGCAGCACTTAGAATCTTCGCTCGTGCACGCGTGCACGGCGCTGCATGCAAACTTCGTCTTCCTCGTTACACACGTGTTGTTCGTCGTTTTTATTTGCAAACTGCGAGCTGTAGCGCTGACAGCATTGCTGTACGCGTCGCTGTTTCTGGCCACCTGCTAGAGCAACAATGTAGTTAATTGAATTTCTAGATTTATTTCATATTTCCTTACCAGGCTTCACTGTGTGCTAGCAGCATTTGTGTAGTAGTATACACAGTGCAGCCTGGGAAAGATATAGGAGAGAAATAAATCTAGAAATTAACCAAGTAAGATATTGCTATAATGGCAATAGTTGAACCATAATACACAGTCGTGGTTTCAATTGCAAAGCAGCAACTAGCAGGATGTAGTTTAGCCACATTGCAAATGTAAATTGCATGCATTAATTTCACCAGTACCTGTGCATATGCATTAGACACTTATCTATGAAATCTTATTCTTGCCTTGAGAATGTGTGCAGTGAAGCTTAATCCACTGAGAGAAATGCTGTGATCACAACCTTGAAATGTTTTTTTAGCAACACATTTAATAGCTCACATCATTTTTATTTGTCCAGGCAGCTGAGATGGACAGGCACTTCAACTGGGTCGCCTGGTGTCTCATGGATCTACTGGCAGCTCCAGTTTCCTCGGCTGCCTTCCCATCAACGATAATGGGCGAGTCGAGTAAAGTTTAGAGGTAATTTGTGATTTATTCCATTGCGTGTAATCTGTCGTTCAGATCACTTCAGAATTCTATTGCTGATCATTTCTCAGTGCGGAACTTATACTCACTATAAAATGCTGGCCAACAATAGATAATAAAGAACAGACTCAAGCAGTTGTGTAAACCACTCCCGCAAACATGGGCACTAGCCTCCACGTCTACGTTCTTTGTCATGAAACGTGAACCAACTAGCCAAGCAACTCCCACTGCTCGTCCATAAATTCTTGTTTTTTTCTAGAAATTCTACATATCGGTAGTTAGCTGGCTGTCTCCCCATATACTTAATGTTACCATGCCAGAGCAAAGACCGCTTTGTTGCACAGGGAGTTCAATGTGCATTGCTGGTTTAGGTTACGTCCTTTCTTTTCAGGTGGGAGTCATATGTCAAAAGGCACACACTGCGGATGGATACGACTTGTATCTAGTAAGATGAAGTTATGGTAAGCACCAGAATTTCAGTGCCTTTATTTGCGTGATATATTAATATTGCTAGTGCTGTATGACAATTCATCTTTCACACCTGTGCACATGCAGCTTCACCTTCATCCTTCTCTCTATTACATACTCATCTTCGTCCATTGATTCTATTAGCAACTGGGCTTGAATACAGTGGAGTAATACAGCAACCTGTGGATCATAAGCTGTTATTTCGAACTGTTGTTTCTCTACAGGGACACTGAAGGGAAGTAGCAAAGTATATAATAAATTTCTATGTGATATCTGTAATGTCCAAGTAATTCAATCAAACAAAGTGGTGGCTAGCTGGTAATTCATACTTGGAATGAACGACAGCGTAAAAAAGGACAACCACAGAAGAGAAGCATTCTTTGTGTCGTGTCCTCTTCAGTGGTTGTAATTTTTTTTGCGCTGTTTTTGTTCAACTTGTCCTTTTTTTGCGCTGTCTTTGTTCAAAGTATATAAGTAATATCTGTATTGTATTTCGTTTTTGTCTATAAGCTCTTTGTGCATGCTTTCTGTATTTATTCCCATTTCACATAAAATACACTCAATTGCAGGTTCAGTGTTGTCTATTCCTTCTTTTTGTATTATCCCATTTTTCGTGCTGTTTTTAAGCCTTGAATGATGAACTAACTGACCCAGCAATCCTTCCTTTGGAACCATTGGACAGACATGGGGGGGGGGGGGATGATAGAGTAATCTAATCCCACAACCTTGGGCATTAATGGCCGTGGGGAGCGGAAATGGCACTTGCGTCTTCAAATCGCAGCACCTTGTCGTGCTAGAGTTCGCACCTTACCTTCCATGTACTTCTGTTCAACTCAACCCCATCAGCTGGGTTTTACCCTTGGTCAACCATGCCCCACATGATTGCAAATGTTTAACATATTGCTTGTTATTGACTTTGATCAGCTTGGTATTGCCAAGATATCGTGGGCGGCTGTGGTGTTGGTTGGCGCTGAAGTTACAATTAATCGGGCCAACCTGCCCACCACTGCACACTCCGTAAGTTCGGAGGGGGAGGAGTGACAAACTTCTCCACCCCGCGTGTGAAAGATTGTGATTCGACTGCTGACCGGTGATAGGGGCCACGCCTGATTAGTCGTTGACCGGAGGCATATGAGGCGTAGGCAAGTTCCGTAGCGAATTAATTTAATTAGGCAGAAAACAACCAAGTATTACAATATGCCCGACAAGGTAGCGCCGTACACTGACGTGACGCAAATAACACAAGCACCAATTGAACACGTTAACACAACAATTAACACAAAGAAAGAAACATCAGGGCGATTGCTATACAAAAATGTTACGAGACGGAAATACAGTACAAAGGATTACAATGAGAAACACAGAAAGCAAAAATACAAAGATAAAAGAGTTGAAGTGAGTGGTGAGAAACGATGGCTTAGCTGCGGAGTGGCAAGGTCCGGTCGCAGGGAGCGTCGGGCTGCGGTTGCTCGTCGCGGGGCTGCTGGGGGCTTGCGGATACGGGCGAACTTGGGCCTCGCGTCTTCGGGACCACCGTCGCCATGCTCTACAAGTCAGATCTCCGCCTATAGGCTCCTTGCCGACCACTTCCCTGGCTGACCTCACTAACGACCGCACGCACCGAGATCTTGACGGAAATTTTGACAACAGCAAAATAGTAATGACATGAAACTGTTCACAGATAGCGTACTTTGGTTTAACGAGTTGGGATGGGAATGTAATGAAATTTATCACACTGCAAGTCTTTCAAAGCTCTCACCATTGGGTCACATATGCACCACATTTTTGTGTTTGCTTTGTGTGTGGATGATGTGTGCAAAAATATGAAGTTTCCACCTGCGACCGACATGATTTCGTTACCTTCATGAGCAAAAGGAAAAAATTTCTCGCAACTATTGCTTAACCTTCGACTAGATATAAAATGTTCACTGTAATATGATTGTAAGTACCAACAGCTTTTTTTGGTCAGAGGTATCCGCTTCCATTTGGCTAGCATCAGGTACATGCAACATCCTAGCGAAAAAATATGGTGATACCTAGGGGGGCCTTATTGGAAAGGTCTATATAGTGAATGCATTTCATTCAATATACTGCTTTCAGAATAAAGTTAAATGGCGCAACGGAACAAACACAGGAAGACACAGAGACAGAAAAAGCGCCGCTGCTGTGTCTTCCTGTGTTCGTTCCTTTGTGCCATTCAAGTTTATGATGAAGCAACTAATGCCTCAGCAAGTACTTCTGCTTTCAGAAGAAGGAGTGCAAGACTAAAAGCTTGCACTGCTTGGCAAGGTACCAACAA